>NW_023503616.1:1800668-2100780 GCF_014529535.1 Bradysia coprophila
TATTCCTTTTATGTCGACCATAAATTTGAAATTTAAATTGAAAATTTATTGCTTTTGTTGCAATTTAGTATACTTTGTTGGAAGTATAACCTAAACTGCAATCAATCATATTCGTCTTCGATAAATGCAAGCACATATCCAGTTTTATGCATTTTGTGGCATAATACATCGAATTTTATAGACTCTTACTCACATAACGTAAAAATATCGGATGGTTTTCAGAAATTGTGAAATTGTATAAATCAAAGTAAGTAAGTAGGTAGAACGTTTTGGCAGTAGTCTTCGACTTGGGCTACCAATCACCCGCTCGTCAAATTAAAACAAGCAAAAGCGTTTTGATATTTTTTTTAAACAGACATTTGAATTTATCTTCCTCTAGTATTTTTAGAATCTCCTTTTTTTAACATTTTAAAATAATAACAACTCTTACATAATGTGCAATTTCAAAAATCATTATGTTTTCAAAAAATTATATCTCTGAACTTGACCAACCGATTGATTTTAATCTAATGAGGGTTGTCGTGTCGAAAAGGTTGTAACTATTTGTCCGGTTAACAAAGTAGACAATAAGGAAGGGACGGATCGATTTTTTTCTCAAAATATTGTGTCATTTAAAAGATTTTACAAAAAGATAATCTATGAAAATAGCACTTCCCACTCAATTTCACACCCAAATCCCATCCACTCTGAACTTAGACAAATATGGTTTAACGAAGAAAATCGTCGGCAAAGTCGTTAATCGTAACATGAGTATTGTTTTAGAAACGTCAAATCACAAACACAAAAATTTAGTGTCGGTTGTGAAAATTGTAATAATTTCGGTGATTTCGATGTGATTTAATACAGATTTTGTGCGGAAATGTGCTTCTTCTGTTTTTTTACAGTTCACTAAGCGGTTTACTTAAAATATTTGTCAAAGCCAACGAAATTATGAAAAATTTGTGGTGACCAATCATGTAAACAAACAACAATATTGTCGTTTGGTGTAATGTGAAAAATTACGTTTTAGCGGAAACGCTTTAGTTTAAATGTGTGTACGTTTCCGGTGAAATAAATTAGTACGAAAGCGTCAACTTTTGAGGAGCTTTACGATAACTAACACCTTTAGTTAGAGGGGTGTCACATCCCTATCCCTTATTTAGCAGAAACTATTTTTGGGATTTTTTTTCCAATTTCCTGCCTCGTTTTCCAACTTTTGATGACGAAAAGTGGGAAAATTTAGAAAGAAATGTCAAATCGGTTTCTTAAGAATAGCTCACGAAATTTAGTGTTTTGTCAATGAGTACCATGGGCACCTTTAATATTTTTAAATTTCTTCGCTTAAGGCCCGTCATTGGGAAATGACAGGACAGTTTCCCGAAAATGTATGGAAAATTTTATCACAAAAATTCACCGAAAAAATTCAAAGAAACTCACCTCTTATGCTTTCCATTGTATTCGGGCATAGTCTTTAGGTCGCCAAGGAATATTTGAACACTAAAACACTTTTTACTCGATGAAAAAACAATGTTTTTTTTTGTTTTGTCGCGACAAAAACACGGAAAATATTTCGACACAATTGTGACACTCCGCTATTATAAGTACTAGAATGAATGTTTGCTGTGTTCACTTCGGCGGTAAAATATTTGCATTCAAAAAAGTGTCCGACCCTTCAACGATGGTAGACATTTATTAAAATTGTAACCTCTCCCACTTCTTTAGTAAGCTAACAAGACTTCGCTGAGTCTAATTATGCCAACCCTTTGAATAAAAATATCGGCTGAGGTCGAATAATTGTTCGCTGAGCTTTAGCAAACCTCCGCTGAGCTCTAATAATTCTCCGCTGAGCTTTGACCAACCTCTAATGAGCTCTAATAATTCTCCGCTAGGCTTCAGTAAGAGTCCGTCAGACCTTAGCACGTTGTAGTAAGGCAATGAAGCTAAGCGAACACTCAATAAGCATCAGCGGATACCTAATAATTGTTGCTATGATTTAATAAGACTCCACTTAGCTTTGGCAGATCTCCGCTAAGTGTCCGATTAGCTCCATTAAGCCTTCCTGAAACTTCCTTAGGCCTAACGGACACTTCCTGAAGCCTAGCGGAGGTTTGTTAAAGCTCAGCGAAGAATTATTAGAGCTCAGCGGCTAAATTTTTTTTTTCATGATTTTTATAATATGTCCGACACTTTTTTGAATGAAGATATTTTACCGCCGAAGTGAACACAGCAAACATTCATTCCAGTACTTATAGTAGCGGAGTGTCACAGTTGTGTCGAAATATTTTCTGTGTTTTTGTTGCGACAAAACAAAAAAAAAACTTTTTGTTTTTGCATCGAGTAAAAAGTGTTTAGTGTTCAAATTGGCCTTGACGACCTAAAGAGACTATGCCCGAATACAATGGAAAGTATCAGAGGTGAGCTTCTTTGAATTTTTTCGGTGAATTTTTGTGATAAATTTTTGCATACATTTTCGGGAAACTGTCCTGTCATTTCCCAATGACGGGCCTTAAAATGAACCTAGTATACCATTATATCAAAATGTTTCGAATGATTTTTTTCGTCTTCTTTAATTTTCAAATTTCACCTAAATAAAATTACAAACTAAGTCGAATAAGGTGTTTCCTGACACCAATTTAATGCATTTTTCGTTTTTGGTGACACATTCTTACGCTTTTTTTTACAAGTTGTTCTACCTAAAAATTCCCTATCGGCAGGACTACTAGCATGCAGAAATCCAAAGTCCGATTTAAAAAAGAATCAACTACTGGACTTTATATTTTTGTTCAATGTTAAATACCAAAAACTACCTCCAAGGTTGACTTTGTAATGACACGTTCACATACCATAAGCACATAACAATTTCCAAACTAAATGTGAGTTAATTATTTTAACAAACATTCCTTGGACGTTTTATTTTTAGAAAAAAAAAAAAAAACAGTCACAACCGATGTTAATATCAATGTTTCGACAGACGACCTATGGATTTTTTCACTCATTTATGTGTATGTTGTGGTTTTCCATGCTCAAACATGTCGTTTTTGTGATCCCTATTTCCCTTTTAAAAGGTAAATTTTTCACGGAAACACATTAAAAAGTAAACAAAAGAACCTCTTTAAAAATGTTCTTGAAAAAAATATTCGTTTACGTTATCTCACACACATGTAAGTGTATATGCCTTCCTCTTCCATAAACGAATACGCTATTATTTAAGTATAATATCATCGCATCTACAACATAAATTGTTAAAAATGATTTTGCTACATGACGTAATTATGTATACGAAAATTCACTCTCTACATGAAACACATTACACGTGCACTAAACTTCTATGTAATATTTACAAAAAAAAAATCGGAAAATTTGAATATTAACCCTGAAGCTAATAACAAATAATTCTTTCTCATATGTTTTCTTTTGAAAATGTACGAAACAATCTTAAACGCTCTCTGAGGAATTATTCGAATATGAGACTTTTGCAGGTTATAAATTTTCTTTAAAAAAAAATCAAAATGTTAGTATTCCTGCGTTCTAAACATTTTGAATCAATATTTTATCACGGTTAAATCATATGAAATGAATATTTTTAATCCATAGAGTCCAGCGGGAATAGTTGACTTATATAGGCAAATCAACTTATTTAAGTTGTGTAATATTAATGATTTAATCATACGCACCACCAGCAATCAACGCAATCAATAATGAAGCAACTACATTCTATGAATAATTTAAAATTTTCATTGAATTAATCATTCAGTTTTGATGGTTTTTATTGGATTACTTCCTTCACATAGTTGATGTACGAATCGTAACGTTCCATTAAGATAAGCTGTATGTCAAGTCATATTAGTTATGTCAATGTGTTTATTCAACTGAGAGGTAGTGTTTGAGTTTGCATTGTTGATTATGTAGTACAAGTGCACAATTAGCAATCAACTCAATATTTGCACAAACGTATACAAAAGTAATAAGTTTTGGCACTATCCATAGAGCAAATCTACATTGGAGTAATTTTTTTCCTTATTGATTTGTCAAGCCGTAAATTAATTGCGAAAGTGAAGTCAAAGCTATGATTAAAACAACAGAAACAAGCCTCTCCAGTCCTTCATATTCATTAGGCATAATAATGTGGTATAAACCTTAATAGAAAAGCTTTGATGTCAACTAAACGGGAATATGACAAAGCTGTACGTATGTGTGTACTTAATATTGCTGTGATCTCTTGAACATGATGCATAGAAACTTATTTAATCAATCTTCAAACCTGTAACGGATAACTATTAACTGTTATCGGAAACCACTTCAGGAATGAACGACAAACTCTGATAATTGCAAATTCAAAGAGAAATGAAGTAGAAAATTCAAATCAATCTCTTGGAAATACTCAGATCAAATTAAGTCCTGCGATGCAAAGTGGGTTGAATTTTTCTCGATCTTATAATAAAACTGTTGTTATGCTTTCGGTCTGAGAAACATTAAAACATTTCTGGGACGGGACATCATACCAGCTCGAATAAGTTGGATGCGACTAACACTGTATTCATATAGTCTTAACACTATTGATTTGCAATTATTACCTACGACATTCATTCCTACCTACCTATGAATAAATTGTTGTCATCTGAATAAATTTTTAGTGTTACATAAATTTACACAATCTGCAAACCAATTTTTCCTTTAAAAGTAACACATTTTTGCGCGCTTGAATGGTTTTACTTTTTCAAAAAAAGATTTTTGTTTAGAAAAGTCAACAAAAACGATTATTCTTCCGCCTAAATGTAGGCTACAAATTTGCAAAGAATCCACTGCTCTTAACTCCGCTTCATAATCTCTTTTGAAAGTCAAACATTAAATATAATATTTGAATCTCAAAAGTCTATTTTGTTATTAATGGCTGTTCTCTTTACAGGTTAGTACACTTCTACTATATTAAATGGATCATCAAGCAGAAGCCTTTGAGTAAGTAGCACCGATCAGCACACCTTTTTCTACAAATTTCCGTTTCTGTGTAACACTCCATTAATAAGATTTTCCATATCACTAATTTCGTTTAAAATGTCTACAATCACGATCTACAGCACATATTTTATCTACTACTCTACCAACTATGATACTTAAAAAGATTTTCAATGTACTTGTATACGCTTCATCTAGTGGTGACATATGTGTCAAATTCACGAGAAGAATTATCGAAGCAGAAAAAGCTTCTCCATTTTCCAACGACAAGGGTTTCCTATCTGTATTCCGAATGAAGCAAATTAAATTGCCATGACGTTCTTTATAATATTTTGGGTGAAAACTCGTTCGTCTATCGGCATCAAAGGGATTTTGCCGACGAAAATACATATCATCACATAAAGTAAAACGTTAAACATCTTATTTGACAAGGTCAAAAATTTTAATAAGATTGTTTAAGAATTTTCGTGCGTGTAGTATTATGTGCACGCATGGTGACGCATATGATATTCGGTTATATCAGAAAACATATTGTGTCAATGTAATTTTCAGGGCCTGGCACCACAGGAGTTGGAAAATTTTATAGCTATACTACTTGAATGTGTTGTAGCTGAGTGTATCAGATTATGTATAAATTTTTCGAATGTATTTGTCTATACCGAGATCTGTATACGATATAACAAGGCATATATTAAAAATGAGCCTGATGGAAACATTCACTGAATATTGCATGGGCTATAGATATATATGGCATCATTACTTGTAAACGTTTAATGAATTGAACGAAAACGAAATTAGATTAAATCGGAATCAGCGAGGGAATTCATGCTGAAATTAAATTACTTGTTATCTGGTTTTTGGATACAGCAAAGGATTCCGTTCTAAATATAGTCGGAATGTTCATGTTTCTCAACTCATTCCCAGTGTTATCGTGTTAACTTAAAGAATGTGTTTGTTTCGCAATTTCAGGGTAGCCTAACTTACATGAAACTGTTTTTCCTTAGCACCAAATTGTCGTGACACAATGTTCCATTTCTTGTGATTTTTTTTTCTTCGTACAGTTAGCCCGAACCAAATTTATGCCTCGAGTTTTTACGGGTTAAACAGTTATATGCGCGCGTGGTTGTGATAAAACCTAAGTAAATTGCGTCATAAATTTGGTTGGGGTTTGTAAAAAAATATTGACGTGACCTTGACAGTCATTTTAGTAGGGTGATAACTCGGGAGAAAAATGACAAACTTAAAAAAAGAAATCTTCAAATTACGAGACAAAACAGGAACGATCCAAACGGATCGAAATGAGATATTAAATATTGCAACAGAATTTTATGAGAATTTGTTTTCTTCAGCAAGACAGCGTCCAATGGAAGAAACCGAAGATAGACCAAGAATAAGAAACGTGGGATCGGAGGATATTCCCGACATAACTGTTGATGAAGTCAAGGCCGCAGTAGCCGAGATGAAAAACAAAAAGTCTCCCGGAGAAGATGGTGTTCCGGTGGAAGCCATTAAACTAGGTGGAGACTCCTTATTAAAGGCAATCACGGCTTTGTTTAATCAATGTCTCCAATGGGAAGAGTACCAGAAGCCTGGGAAAATGCGGTCTGCATAAAAAAGGAGACATAACAAAGCTGGAAAATTACCGACCCATAAGCCTATTGTCAACACTCTACAAGTTGTTTATGAAAATCATTACGAAGAGGAACACTAACAAGTTCGACTTCTATCAACCTGTTGAACAAGCTGCTTTCAGATCTGGTTTCAGCACAAACGACCATTTGCAGGTGATGAGAACGCTTATTGAGAAGTGTCGTGAATACAACATCGACATAGTCTTGCTATTCATAGACTTCGAAAAAGTTTTCGATTCAGTGGAAACATGGTCGATATTGGACGCATTAGACGAATGTAGAGTAGACTCAAGGTACTCCAACACAATTCGATATGTGTACAAAAATGCTACTTCATGTATAAAACTTCAAGAGCACGGAGAAATTCAGAATCGGCCGAGGTGTAAGGCAGGGTGACACCATTTCACCGAAATTATTCACGGCGATTCTGCAGAGTTTTTTAGGAAGTTAAACTGGAGTAAAATGGGAATAAAGATAAATGGAGAGTACCTGAGCAATCTCCGCTTCGCTGATGACATTGTACCCATAGCAGCGAATCTAGGTCAGGCTCAGCTTATGCTACAACAGTTAAGTGAAGAGGCAAGCAAAGTTGGCCTCAAGATGAACTTATCGAAAACAAAAGTCATGACGAACATCGGGGACGATAGAGAAATCAAAATTGGTGACACTGTCATTGAACGAGTCGACAGCTACGTATATCTAGGACATAAACTGAAGTTAGGTCTGGACAACCAGACTGCAGAAATAAGACATAGGATTGGTCTTGCATGGGCAGCGTTCGGAAAACTCAGACTAATTTTCAAAAGCAAAATGAATAATAGTCTGAAACGCAAAGTTTTCGACACTTGTGTCCTTCCAGTGCTCACTTATGGAGCGGAAACGTTAACTTTAACGAAAGCATCCGAAGATAAATTGAGAGTGACACAAAGAGCCATGGAACGGAGTATGCTTGGAATAACACTCAGAGACAGAATGATGAATCAATGGATTCGAAAACAAACCAGGGTCGTTGATGTCATGGAAAGAATAGCATCTCTGAAATGGAGCTGGGCGGGACATATTGCAAGAAGGACAGACGAACGTTGGACCAAAAAGATCATGAACTGACAACCATATAAAAGACGAGCTATAGGTAGACCACCAGAGAGATGGACAAACGGAATTAAGAATATTGCAGGTACAAACAGGCAGCAAATGGCAATGGATCGTACGAAATGGAAAGAAGTTGGAGAGGCCTACATCCAGCAGTGGATAGAGACAGGCTGAAAAAGAAGAAGAAGAAGAAGATGACTCGGGACTCCTACTCCTTCATATATAAGGAATTATTTTTGTCACTTTAGAGCGGAATATATGGAAAACAGCTGTAAACTGGTTATTTATTTACCAAGAGAAGAAAATAGGAAATTCCAACAAGACTGAAAGTTAGAATTTCCTATATCTCCCCAAGGTGAACCAAAACAAAATGACAGTTGCAAAAATAAAAAAAAACTCCTATTCACGCCACCAAGGGGGAAAAAATTTAAAACTTTCATTTGAAGGGTATTGTTTGTGGGCAGAGCATAGCGAGGGCAACAAGTCACACGAGAAAATGAAATTGACTATTTTTCCCCGTGGTCAACACAACGTTTTACACAACAAAGACTCCCGAAGTTTCAGCTGAGGTGAGAAAATGACTATATTCTCGCCTGCGTTGTATAAAGTGTATATTACATTCACATTTAAAATCGTTCTTGCATAGACAATCATATATTCTTATCTGGGTGTGACGACGGATGAAAGTGTTTGAGCACTTTTGTTCCTTACATTTAATTTTTGACCAGATATCTGCAAAGTAATGCCAGATACAACGCGCGACGTCATCATTCCGAAAACAAAAAGTTTAGGGTGCACGAGTTATGAAGGGATTGTGAACATATCCGTCGCCAAGGGCATTTTCGAACATTTCAAAAAAACGTCCACCCAGCAGTAATGCTCTGCTGTAGATCATAACTTCCTTCAATCGAATCCGTTCATCCCATTTATCGCTCTTTTGACTTTAATAATTTTTCTGGATATAAATTTAAAGGAACGAGCAACCAGTTTAACACACAAAGCCCATATGTTACACTATATTTATGGGTTCAATATCGTTCAGTATTTTTTTCCCAATGACTATGAACTCTGATATTGTAATCGAAAATTGATTTTACTTTCGCTGCTCTAATACGTTTCCTTTACACATAAAGATTTACATAAAAGATCTTCGTCGGTGTTACGTAATGTTGTTTATCGTAATGGGTTAAGTTGTGACTTTTCGTATGGCCCATTGAGATTTTTGCATAATAATGTTCAACATGTTTATACCTAGAAATGTTAAGTGAAAAGAAAATAGTCATTTGGAAAAGTGGAAATTTATGATGCGTTCTTATCGATATTTATGGTTATACTTTTATGCTACGTAACGAATGTTCAATTTTTTTAAAAGAAAATTAAGGTACACTGTTGGTTGTTGCGAAAAGATAAATTATTTATCTGCGATGTCTTAGGTGGTTAGGGGTTTTACCCAAACGAAAGGGTGAAGCGTGATGATATATAGCATAGCTAACTTGTACAAAGGACGACGTCGCTGTTATCTCTGGAAAGTATAGAACAAAATTAAAATATTATCTTCTGAAATTAAACTGGCATTTTACCGCGAATTTTATGATACATTACTTATCAGAGCACCGTCAGTCTTCACACCACTAAGAAATTTCTAACCGTACAACAATTCGCGCCAGATATGCTAATGGATGGTTTGCACTCGAAGATTTACTTTAATTAAACGAGATGTTTGATTTCTTATTCATTCATTTTGATGTGTTTTTTTTTTGTAAATGTTAAAGGCAAGAGGGATCTACGATTTTTGCAAAGATAACGAATTCAGGATCTGAAGGCAAATACAATCTGATGGTTTTGATGACTTTTCGCAGCATTGTTTTTAGCAGACTTGTTTATTACTTGTTCATCCGAGGTGAATTTAGACTTCTATTTATAAAACAAAACTAATTACAATGAGCTGAGCTGAATGTTTATCTTAAAATACTGAAAAAATAATCGCTCATACATTTCTGTATTGTCATGTGTATTGTATTGTTGACATGTGTGAAGTTTTAAGTACGAGCCGAAGTAGAGGACCATAAGCTACATGTGGACATAAAGTTTTCTTACCGGTAACCAAGTTAAAATTTCCCGGTACATTTTCATACATTCCGGTGCTTTGTTCGGCGTAGGCTCGATTACCTGTAACCAACGTCTGCACGAAAAAATTTCCCGGTTACTAGGTTAGCAGGATACTTCATTGTTTGCATGCCTTGGGCATTGATTTCAGAACTTTTCTCGTAATTTACGACGAAGTGAGGGCGACAAGCGAAAGTGCGTAAAATTAACCGTCCACAACAGATGTGTATATAACTTTTGATGATGAGGCCTAAGTACGATTAAAATTCAGAAATTTATGTCCATGACATGAAAAAATATAGGAAAGTGACCTTAAAGAGTTTTTTGTTGTTCCATATAAACTCAATCAACTAATGACCAACTCAGCATTTTGATAACGAAAATACCATTTAGCAACAAAATGCGTATGTGTCTGCCACAATGTTAGCGAATGTGACATCACATGGCACAAACGAAACACGAATACAACAATGCTGATGTAGCTCGACCATTTTATTTTTTAAACAACCAACAAATTATCAACATATCAACATTGTTCATATTTAATAACGCAACACAAAGTAAATATAATGCCACGACAAAGATTAGCAAACAATGCCCACAATGTTGTGACACAATGTTGGTACCCGACACACAACGTGAACATAAAAATGGGTCCTACACACCCTCTTCAACTCTTAACTTTGTCTGCATGATGATTTTGAAAATATTTTACCATACATACGAACCAACTAAACAAGGGGCCTGGTAATGCTGACGACATTGTTTTCCATAATTACACAGAACTAAAATTGTACCGATATATCGTCAGCCAAAATACGCTTGATAGGTTTTCATACAATTTATCTATGTTGACACCTTCAACGAAAACTAAAGCTAAATTTAATACGAAGTTTATGGCCGTATCTATCTATAGAGTAAAATAGTGTTTGTTCATGCAGCTGAATACTTTCCCAATAGTTTTAGTTAATCCATTAGAAGGATCATTCCGTCAAGTGTTCAAATTAACGGAGTTTAGTAGTTATTACTGTGCCAATGGAACAATATGAATCGGTAAAGATAGCCCATTTCAAGGTTTGTCTTTCGAAATGTTGTTGTTCTTCCTTAAAAAGTTTAGGAGTTAGTCATTAGCATATACGTTCGCTTATTAGTGGAAGTTAAGGTTAAGTTCAATGTAAGTCAAAAATCTATGATATAAAGTTCAATGATTGTTTGTCTCTCTATAGGAGCCCAGACGGAAAGTCTTACAGACTTGAAACTTGGCATACCGACTAATAAGAAAAAGTTAGGAAGAACGCGTGAAAAAATGTTAATTTTCATGTATTATTTGACACACGAATTTTTTTTTTGCCTGTTAACGTTGTGAATGCGTTGACGCGAGTTGATGAGGAATATCTTAGCACAACTCAAGATTTTGTTGAGTTTTGTTGAGATTGAGGCCATGCAGGCTTTTGTTGGTTCCAAGGGAATTCATCCTTTTACGAAATGGAACGTAAATGCTTTTAGTTCATTCCTAGGGAATTCATCCTTTTATGAAATGTAACGTAATATTTTGTCATTAAATTAATCCCGAGCAAAGCCGGGTACTACACTAGTCCCATATATTTTGGGTGTGTTCAACACTTTTACCCACAACAGTTTTATTGGTTATTATTAGATAGAACTTGTTTCATTCATTAGACAGATACGTTTCAAAATTAATGTCTTTACAGATTGCCTTATGAATTTCTTATACTTATACAACCGCAGAATTATAAGATCCAACAATTTTAATCCAATTTATTTTACATGTCCTATGCACATACTGCCGCATATAACAATGTTGTAGCGCAAGGAATGTCTTCAATCCTACAATTCCTTCCTTGAAGCCAGTGAATTTTTAAATGTAAATTTACAAAACTTTTTTGTTCAATCAAAGTCCAGTTAAACAAATAAAAACCTTTTAATACATGAATGGAAGCAAATTTTACTCGTATTTTATTCAGTAGATTTTCACTAATTTTATCATCATAAAAAATAAATTACTCCAGTCAACAATAAAGCTAAAATTAGCTCTTTATGAAATTGCAAAGCTTGCACCGGAAAAGTTTTATGTTTTTTTATCAGACTTCACTTTGTTTATTTTGCAAACATCCAGGTATAAATGCAATATGCTACACTTGGATGCTATACCGATAAATCAACAAACGAAAAGTGAAATCAAATTCAAGATTAAATTTGTTCGCTTCCAACACTATAGTTGTTAAGACGATTTTCTTTCCAACAAACTATTTGTGTCAAAGTTTAAGAATTCTCGTCTCAAAAACACCAACAAAGTAACACCGAACAACAAAAGATAAAAATAAGGAAAAGGACAAATCAGATTGATTTATTAAATAGAAATAGGATTAAACCAATTTTAACAAGCAAAAAAGGATGGCGAATTGATTAATGTTTGTCAATAAGCTTTCGAATTTATGTTTGTACGTATGGCAATGTGTATAGTACCTTTTTACTCCGACTGGTATTACATAATAGATAAGGGAAGAGGGACCCATTAGATAAACCATATGTTTATCGTCATTGCATGTTTTATTGATGTTTTTGTTGTGTTTTCTATAATGCTCGGTTATTGGGAATTATATATGTGACTCTGTTGTAGCCCTTATGGAATATATTACGAATGCATATATGTATACGCTACGCTAGATGTAAGTGTATTTATATGTGGGATCCGCTATGACCCGACAAGGATTTTCCAACCATGATTAACGATACTACAACAGGCTACCATATACGTTGTATATTAATGCGACTTAGACAGTGGTCACTTGGTATCTGGTATAAAAACGAGGACTTTCGTTCACTGACCCAATTCGAAGGTTTGTATTTCCTTCATCAGAAACAATTATTTAATTACATACATTCAAGCAATGAAAAACCTTGTTGCATTTTCATATCCAATTATTAGCCATCAATTAAAACGAGGAAAAATATCAAGTTTCTGTCTTATTATACTGCGAAACACTCCTTGCTTCCCCATACACTTCGTTCTACCATTATATATGTATACATTAATATCTCAGCCGAGTAACGAGATCCAATTTCACACCCAATAAAATGCCTTGTTTGTTCTTCGTCAAGGATAGAATAACTAAAAACAATCAGTCTTAGGAGAATATATTCCATTGTGAGTGACATTTTTCGTTGATTTTATTCTCAAATATCGGTTATTGTATCGTAGAAAAAAAAAAGGTTTCGGCGGATACATTGTTGTCCTTGTATTTGGCTTAGGCACGTGCGATTTCTGATTTTACTTTTTTCATTTTATAGGGAGTTGTAAATTATTGCAGAGTTGACAACAAAGAAACGAACAAAAAAATTCCTTGCATTAAAATCCTACTAGTATGTAACCAATCTGTGTAACGTATAATATCTGTTATACCAGAGAGAAATGATATTCAAATACTAACCTTACATTCTATAAGGTGTAGTAATAGATGTGATACAAGAATTAGTGAAAAAAAGCTAGTGAGACAAGCCAACGTTTTGAAGTCTATCAGGTAGTAACAATCAACTGTGAAGTCTCGTAAGAAATTTCCTTGTACGAGTATAATGTATTCAATGTTTGAAATTCCGATTCTAATCATAAGAGCGTTTATTCAAAAATTGTTTAACATGTAAATTCTCGATAATTTTACATTATTATCCTACACGTTCCCGCGTTACATGAATTTCAATACTAATATTTTATATTCTAATTAAAACACGGGGCTGTGAAATGGTGAAAATGCGAAACGACGGATTACCCCACGATTAAAAGCAAAGTTTTATTTGAAAATATTATTTACCGACTAACATCGATTATTTGCTTTGTTTCGGTAGCGCAATAAAGTGAAGTTAATTTTAATCGAATTTCACCCCAAGCACACATTTAATTACGAATATACTGTTCAATATTTGAACAATAAATTATTTTAAATAAATTCTGATTTACAAAGCCAATTTCAGTTTTTAATTTCCATTTACCCGGTAAAAACCGAACATATAATATTCACAATGAAATAGAAACACTTTCTATTAAGCCGAGGCATTATAAACATTATCAAGTTTTTACAATTAATTACTATTTCGTTTATTCGTACTGTTAACGATGTATAACATTTCCATGGAAATGATGAAAATTAGTTTTCAACTTTATTGGGCTGATGAAAGTTAATACAAATAATGCATTGAAACAATGAATGTTGTTGTTTTTCCTTTCGTTAATATTTCGAGATGATTGGAAAGAAAAAGTATTTTGTTTAGTCATTGATATTTAATGAGTTTGGCTTAGTTGCTATAGAGAGAACCTCTTAAACGCTTATACAACGAAAACTATCTACTAATTCGATTAATACAAAAATGAACGTGAAATCATTTTCCATGGTCAATCTGTCTTCTAATTCCATTGATAGAGAATTATGAACGTGAAAATATTTTCAATGGTCAATCTGTCTTCACTGACTCAGCGACAAAGCTGCTGATGTTCAGACCGCTAATTTATATCGTCTGGTATCAAACATAGAATTTTTACGTTAAGGCCCGTCATTGGGAAATAACAGGACAGTATCCCGAAAATGTATGAAAAATTTGATCCCAAAAATTCACCTCTTGTGCTTCCCTTTGTATTCGGGCATAGTCTCTTTAGATCGCCAAGGCATATTTGAACACTGAAACACTTTTGACTCGACGCAAAAACAAAAAGTTTTTTTTTGCTTTGCCGCGACAAAAACACAGAAAATATTTCGACACAACTGTGACGCTCCGCTACTATAAGTACTAGAATGAATGTTTGCTGTGTTCACTTCGGCGGTAAAATATTTTCATTCAAAAAAGTGTCGGACATATTATAAAAATCATGAAACAGTTGACAAAAGGTAGCGTATACATTTAATAATGCTCATGGACATTCTTTCAACGATGGGAGAGCATTTAGTAAAAATTTAGCCTCTCGTAAGACTGCGCTGAGCGTGAATAAATGTTCGTTACTCTTTAGTAAGCTAAGAAGACTTCGCGAAATCTAATTATGCCACCTCTTTGAATAAAAATATCGGCTGAGTTCTAATAATTCTCCGCTGAGCTTTAACAAACCTCCGCTGAGCTCTAATAATTCTACGCTATTCTTCAGGAAGTGTACGTTAGGCCTAAGCAAAGATAAGTGGAGTCTTATTAAATCATAGCAACAATTATTGGGTATTCGCTGATGCTTATTGAGTGTTCGCTTAGCTTCATTGCCTTACTACAACGTACTAAGGTCTGACGGATTCTTACTGAAGCCTATATAGCCTGAAGCCTGAATATTTTACCGACGAAGTGAACACAGCAAACATTCATTCTAGTACTTATAATAGCGGAGTGTCACAGTTGTGTCGAAATATTTTCTGTTTTTTTGTCGCGACAAAACAAAAAAAACTTTTTGCTTTTGCATCGAGTAAAAAGTGTTTTAGTGTTCAAATATGCCTTGGCGACCTAAAGAGACTATGTCCGGATACAATCGAAAGCGTAAGAGGTGAGTTTCTTTGAATTTTTTCGGTGAATTTTTGTGATAAAATTTTCCATACATTTTCGGGAAATGCTAAAAATTAAACGAATTAGACGAATAATGCGGCTTAGTACATTTTATAATTTTCCGATGGATGGTCAAAACTGATGATTAATTAATGATTAATTTGACGGGACAGCACTAATTAAAATAAATTCCATTAGCACCGTGATTTCGAAATATGTCATTTAAATGATTATTTCAAAATTTAAACTAAATTCAAAAAGGTGCCTAAATCAAATAATTATTTGTTGGCTCTAAAATCCAATTATTTTCAAATAAATAGCCTCACTCGCATTGTATATAACATCATTTCCCACTAAATTTTTTTTCTGTTCTACTGAAAATTCAACACAACCCACCACGGAGGGTGTGTTTCATTAAAATTTGTGGTTTAACCGCAGAAATGTAATTAAAAATTACTTTTGTTTGTACAAAATTCAGCCATATTCAACCAAATTAGTTCGAAAGTGTTTCTAAATGCATACACTGCAGGGATTTTTTTTCTCTAAATTAAATGTATAGTTTAGGTGTGTCATGGCAAATGGTAATGCATACATAAAACGACATAATTTATACTAAAACGAACTGTTCGTTTTACAAAAAAAATTACTTTTCTGTGAAAGTTTTTCTCACTGAGCAAATAGAATCTTCAATAAGTTCTTTCATAACATCAACGTAACACAAACAAGCTAAAATGTCGTTAGTTATGACTTCAGCAAATATGTCGCTCCGAGAAAAGTCTCGTAATAATGCAATTACAACTTCCGTTGGTTATTTTCAAGCGGCAACATTTATCGATTCGAAACAGAAATGGATGAATCCGTTATGTTGGTACGACGAACATTATTTAACGATGTTCCGCATATTTTTCTTATATATTCCCGTTTCCTACGGTTCCATCAGTTACGTAAACTATATGACACATGCTCTCACTTACAACGTTGAACGTTGCCCTGATACGAAATTGCTTTACTCTGCCAAAAAAAGCTTATAATACATAAAGGACGAAATATATGTGTAAATTGAAGAGTCGAGGTAAACCAGCCCGTACCGTAAATTCCGAAAATTATTATAAATTCACTCGATCAACTTTCTCATTCATATCCGTTTCTATGTGTATCGAATCTAATAAAAATAAATAGACCACAGAAAATAGATTCGGTTCCCTATAAATTATGCTACGGACAATTTATTTCATGTACGTAACATATATCCAATCCTATGTAGGCAGCACATAAAAGAGTGTTGATATTGAGAATGGAAAATTGGCATATCTTTCTGGAACCCCTCGTAAACACATATATACATCTTAAAGAGAATATTCTGTTATTATTGATTATAGAAATCATTTACATACCAATTCATACGAAAATGCTTATTTTTTATGCATGAGTCCCGAAATAGGAACTTTTCAATTCTCATTCGTTACAGTTTTAGCACTATATTTGCCAATATTACATAATATATGTCCACATTCCTTCCAATCAAACTAGACAATTCCAAATAGATCTGTCAAATCTATAATTTATACACTTGGTTATCAGTAGACCCACCGAAACATCGAACAGTCTTTTCACCAATGCCGTCGAATTACGTTTCGTTACAGCTATGTTGGACCGAATTTTGAACCGAATATATGTTAAAGAAGGTGTGTTAAATCAGAAAAAATATTTACCCTTCATTGACGACTGTTTTCCAAAAAAGAAAAACTTTGACCACTGCGAAGAGATCACTCGGGTATTGTACATGAAGGAAACAGCAAACATTATATTTTCTTCAGACTCCTTTTGTTTTTATACTCAACTCTACAATGTTGAGTCTACATATAACCGGAATGTGTATATATTTAAAAATTTCATATTCGAATTGCGGAGCCAGTATATATAAAAATTGTCAACCAAATTCCAATTCCATCCAAAGTTTTTGCAGTAAAAAATAAACGAGAATAATTCAGACAATCTAAATTGTATGCATAAATATAAATAAATTGAAAGACGTTATATTTCTTTGTGAAAGCTTTTCTAAACAACAATCGAATTGGAATGGGGGTTTGTCTTTAATTATGCTTAGCTGTGGAAAATTGAATCAAACTTTGACGATGTTGAATACACCTACTGAAAACTATTTCAGACTTTTTTTTACCTTTTTCAGAAAATTGCACAAGTTCTACTCACATTGACTTGTAACTGTGAAGTACTAGATTTAGGACTTACTTAGATGATTGCGTTCTTACTTCACGGCATTTCTTCCACTTCGATGCATTTTAAATGGGATATAATTTTTGGGTTGTAGAAAAAAGAATCGAATCAAAAGCCTTTAAACAATAAACAATTTTTCTCATGCATGGTAGCTATATCGGTTAAGCAATGCCCCGGTAAGGTTAAGAATGTTGGGTTCAGTTGCGCCAGTTGTTGATTTCAAATTTAATGCTCGTACCATGAGCACACTACATTAAATCATTTACACTAATATGTACTATAATGGTCTGTTGTTAAAGTGAAATGTTAATAGTAAATCATGTAAGTTATGTACAGAGCTAAGTGCATCATACATTTGACTTACTCTCTTATAAAAACAAGTCCATCTCAGATATTTTTCCATGTCACTGTCGTGTCAAGTGCAGTTCAAATGCTAGTGGATAGCAGTAACGCTAATTCTTATGATATGTTCTCATAGTCGCGGCGAAAATCATAAAAGTTTTATAATGCTTTTCGATGTAGGAAAAATCATTGTTGGATATTCAGTTTTGAAATGCACGCACTCAGCTAACTCATCCGATTCCCATTCTATTTAAGTTACGTCATCTCCAGATTTTTATCGCTTTTCAAGTATTCTTTAATAGGGAGTATTAGTGTCATAATTCGAGAAAAGTTAATGCAAAAAGTGTCCCATTAAGAATAATTTTAATAAATAAAAAAGATAAGTAGAAATACAGCTGCTCGAAATGGGGCTTCTGTACATGGGAAATGGTATTGTATACATTTCGAGAAAAATGTCAACCGAAAAAGAAAAAACAAAATTTAATCTTGTTTTATGCAAGTTATTAAAGAAAATGTGTTTTCAACAATTTTTTTCCGTATCAAATGTTATTTAATGAACGTTAAAGCCTGAATACATTACGATAGGCAACGATAGGCATAACGATTCAAATAAAGCCATCTGATCATATGCGATAAGAATTTTATCTATTTGTGGTCAATGGAACAATTATTTTTATGTTAAGTGTAAATCCTATAAAGCCATCTTATTCGAGTACCTGCTTCATTTTCCTTTTATGTGTTCTACCGTATAGAACAGATTTATTTGAAGGACTCAAGACAGGATTTTTATCGATGTTCATTTCTTTTATCTTTACCAATGGCATGGAAATTTCATCCAATATGTGTGTGTATATATACCCTAACTCTATTACTCTAACCAAGATCTTTCAATATAATGACAGCATTTTCATTCTACTTCGCCTTTATAACGTAATTAAGGTGAGCGAGCAGGACATTAGAGGCAACATCAGCGAGAAAATGGAGTTATAATACATTTTGAATGGAATTACGCCCGCAGTCTGTAATATTAAGCAATTATCGACATTCTGTCCGTACTAGTTATTTAATGATTTTGATGTTGATGATTGGAATTGGATTCAGGTGGTGGTGCTTTATATATAATATAACAGTCGTAATAATGTAATGAATGGGACGGAAAATATGTAGTAATTAAACGAATCCTGGTAATTGTTCGCACAGGTCGCCTTTCGAAATAAATTTGTATTTAACGACGACGTCTTTACATCGATTGTTTCGATTTTTTTCAAAAATAAAAGGAACTCAAATAGATTTATGCCTGCGGTCGACTTTATTCAACAAATGACCTACATTGTCATTTCTTTTAAACAATAGCCAGGTCAGACGTTCAGATCTAGACAGTTCATTACTTTTTATAGAGAGAACAATACATAATACTTACTAGATTGATGTAGCTGCTCTATTAGTTTCTCATTCAATGGTCTGGTATCTTTTGTGCAATCAGAAAATGAATGTCGACGGAATATGATAGGATGTGTTACACTGTTACATTGATTCTATATTTAGTTTCCATCTCGAACGAATCTGGCACAAATCCAAACTTTCTACGTTAAAACGCAAATTGGATTTTGAATTTGTTTAAATACACGAACCATATACGACTTGAATTAAATTCGAATCAATTGTCGATTTCTTTATTTGATTTTCATAACAATGTTGTATTCGAAGTTATTGAAGCGAGATATTGTCAATACAGGCTCAAATTCGTACATAGCCATAAAAAAATACAGAAAACTTTTTAACAGCTAAAGATTATTTATGCCAAGATTAAAGTAAACAGAAACTTTTCCTCTTCATCGCACTTTCGAAGATTAAATCCATTTTCTCCGATTTTCTTAAAAGAATATATAAGCAATATACATATAACATTGAATAGCAGAATAAGTGTTATACGCTACAAGTTTAATGTTCAATGTCTCATATTTCATGGTGTTCAGAATTTATTGTTCCGCTGGCAAACTCCGCTCTAAGGATCATCACTATTGTACGTTCAGATTCTGGCAATGGGAAACAACCAAACGATTCA
This sequence comes from Bradysia coprophila, assembly GCF_014529535.1. Classification (NCBI taxonomy): domain Eukaryota; kingdom Metazoa; phylum Arthropoda; class Insecta; order Diptera; family Sciaridae; genus Bradysia; species Bradysia coprophila. The sequence continues at coordinate 1,820,601 of NW_023503616.1, forward strand.
TTTGTAAAATTTACACTATTATTATTGTCACAATAACAAACATTAACACACAACAAAACATGTCGATGAAAATCAATTACAACCAAGCGGAACAAAAAACAATATGAAAAGTTTGCTTAAATTAACTAAAAACTCCTCGGTTTACAGTATCGAATCGACACACATACTTATACAAAGTTGATTTACAATTTAGAAATTGTGTTCGTTGTACATAATTCGAATACGTAATTTGTACAGCTTAAAATGATGGTAAAATATAGAACAAGTTTGTAAAGTTCGTTTAGGTCATGTTTCCAAAGACTAACATACTTTTCGTCCGAAAATGTAACATTGTAACATTGTTTTGAGTAACATTATAATGATGCTTAAATACAGAGAAAAGCGGCATAACTTCGTTCACTGTTTTTGAGGATAATGGTTTAAAGTTGTAGGATGTGGGTGAGTTTTGTTGGATTGTCAAAATCTTGTACGGTTAGCTTTTGCAACAGCATGTCAACATGTCACTGTTGGTTTTTTATCTGCCTGATTCGTATGCAGAGTTCTGTAGGATGAGGATACAATTTTCTAAATTAAAATCTATACGAAAATCACTAAGTAATGAAAACAGTGTTTATAAACTCAAAGAGTTAGTTTATTCGTTACAAGCAATTAAAAAAAAAAAAAACTTAAAGTTTTGTAGATTATGATAACCAAGTTAAATGAATATTTCTATTTCGTCGTTATCGTAAATTGAATGGCTCTTCAACAGTTCAACACGATATAATGCCTTCACTGTCATAAATAGGATATATCGGAGGATCATTATTTATAAAAAGTACATCTTGCGTGTGGTCATTACTCTGAACAGCATCATTTTGTTCCACATATTCTTCATCGACGCTCTCGAAATCAGGTATTTTCGTCACTAAACTTTTGTATTTGTCATTCGTGAATGATTTGTCACTAAAGTCATTAACAAAAATTGAATATAAGTTTAGGTCCAGTTGAATGCCCAGGTTTCTCAATATACCGCTTAGAGTTCTATCTTCGCTGTTAGTATAATCATCGTTTGGATTAGCCCCGTAAACTGATTTTCTTGTATCACTTTCGTCGTTGTTGTTCATGGGTAATTCCACCAATGGTCCATCCAAATTTCCAAAAATGTTGTACGACTCATCATTGTTACCACTACTAAAATCACCAAATCTCCAACCTTTTGTTGAATCAATTTGTGCATCGGCTTCGTCCGCATGATGCACGTTGTAGGATTTGATCGCTTCAACACTGTCTTTTTCTGACTGACCAATTTTTCCTAGTGACGAGTGAAACAATTTCATTTCTTCGATATCCCTTCTGTAAAGTTCTTTCAATAAACTTTTTATATAATGATCGACGTTAATGTTGTCATTGGGAAAATTATATGTTGGCTCGTCGATTTCGTCAGGAATGTCAAATATTACTTTAGTATTTGCATCGGATGTATCCAGTGTTGCCTTTGCATCAACAGAATCCGATTCAATGTTTTGACCGGGAGTTTTATAAATGTCGTTCTCGTTCGCATTGGGAGTACTGGAAGCAGATTCTTCATTTGCATCGTGAGTAGTAAAACCTGACTCAATGTTTGCGTCATTAATACTCAATGCTGGCTGGTTGTTTCCATTAGAAGTGATGGAAACTGGTTCTGAGTCGGTGTTTGCTTCAGAAAGAATTATACCTTGCTCTTTATTTGTGTATCGAGTTCCGGGAGCAGGTTCAATATTTACAGCGGTTATAATAGCTACTGGCTCAGGAGTGCTGGAAACGTAATTATCTTTTGAAGCAGTAGTGCTGGAATCTTCATTTGCTGGTGAAGTTGAAGTGGTTACATCTTCGGAAATAGTAGTACTAGAACCTAAATCTTCACTTGCGGATGTAGTTGAAGTGGACATATCTTCTGGAACGATAGTACTTGAAACAGACTTTTCAATTATATCGGGAACGATAAAAGTTGGCTTGATGTTTGTATCAGCAATATTCGGTGCAGGTGTACTTGGAGTGGGCACATCTTCTGAAATAGTTGTACTGGAACCAAACTCTTCATTTGCAGCTGTATTTGAATTGGACACAACTTCTGAAATAGTAGTAATGGAATCGAGCTCCTCACTTTCAGGAGTAGGTGAAGTGGGCACATCTTCTGCAACAGTAGTACTGGAACCAGATTCTTCATTTGCAGGTGTAATTGAAGTGGACATATCTTCTGGAACGGCAGTGCTGGACACAGACGTTTCAATTACACCGGGAACGATAAAAGTTGGCTTGATGTTTGTATCAGCACTATTCGGTGAAGGTGTACTTGGAGTGGGCACATCTTCTGAAATAGTTGTACTGGAACCAAACTCTTCATTTGCAGCTGTATTTGAATTGGATACAACTTCTGAAATAATAGTAATTGAATCGAGCCCCTCATTTGATGGAGTAGGTGAAGTGGGCACATCTTCTGCGACAGTAGTACTGGAACCAGATTCTTCATTTGCAGATGTAGTTGAAGTGGACATATCTTTTGGAACGGTTGTACTGGAAACAGACGTTTCAATTACATCGGGAACGATAAAAGTTGGCTTGATGTTTGTATCAGCAATATTCAGAGCAGGTGTATTTGGAGTGGACACATCTTCTGAAATAGTTGTACTGGAACCAAACTCTTCATTTGCAGCTGTATTTGAATTGGACACAACTTCTGAAATAGTAGTAATGGAATCGAGCTCCTCATCTGCAGGAGTAGGTGAAGTGGGCACATCTTCTGCAACAGTAGTACTGGAACCAGATTCTTCATTTGTAGGTGTATTTGAAGTGGAGAGAATTTCTGAAATAGTAATACTGGAATCGAGCTCTTCATTTTCAGGAGTAGGTGAAGTGGACACATCTTTTGCAACAGTAGTACTTGAACCAGACTCTTCACTTGCAGGTGTAGTTGTAGTGGACACATCTTCTGGGACGGTAGTACTGGAAACAGTCTCACCAATTACATCGGGAACGATAAAAGCTGGCTTGATGTTTGTATCCGCAATATTCGGTGCAGGCTGCTCATTTACTTCTAAAGTGGTGAAAACTGATTCTGCGTCTACTTCAGGAATAATAATACCTTGCTCGATTGTTGTGTCTCGAATTCCGGAATCGGTTTCGTCATTTTCATCGGACATAATATCTATTGGCTGGGGAGAGCTAGAAATGTATTTATCGTCCGACGTAGTAGTGCTGGAATTAAACTCCTCATTTGCAGGAGCAGTTGAAGTGGACACATCTTCTGCAGCAGTAGTACTGGAATCAGTCTGTTCATTTGCAGGTGCAGTAGAAGTAGACACAACTTCTGGAATAGTAGTACTGAAATCGAGCTCCTCATTTGCAGGAGTAGGTGAAGTGGACACATCTTCTGAAATAGTAGTCCTGGAATCAAACTCCTCATTTGCAGGCAAAGGGAATGTTTGAGACGATTTCTCAATGGGGTCAAGAGTTAGATCTTCTCGTTCATCACCATCCGCTCTCTTTTGTCTTGATTTTTGAAAATGTTTCTTTCTGATCGCATTGTTATTCTGTTGAACTTGTGCAATATCATGAATATTATGCAATGGTGATGTATTACGACGATTATCTGGAGAAAGAAAAATAATATGTTTGTTAAATCTGTTTTACATTTATCTACGAAGAGCATCTAAAATAAAAGAACAGTGACGGACAGACGTTGTAACTGTTTTTAAATGGTGGAAATAGTAGACAACAAACTCTACTGTAAGACATTCGATCCCTTTTCGATCTGAAAGCAAATTAAATTCCTTTCGAAGTTTTGCATTACCATGGTGGTCAAAAGACCATTTTTCATCAGGCCATGGCGACAGTGGTAGTGGTATGATGATCTTTGAACACTTTACCATTTTGGACATGAACAAGTCTAACGAATCATAGTTGAAATGATTGCTAACTCAAGTCGCATGGATATGTTTGGCTTATGGAGGTTTGAACGTATGTACAAACGTCTTGTTTTGAAAGGCTGTAGATAATGTTGAGAAAGACGTCTTTAAATGATACTACAGTGAGTGATATCGAAAGAAAACTTGCGCATGCGTCTAAGATTGTTGTGCAAAATGGTGTGTTAAGTGTTAGTAAGTGATTCTTAAAAAAAACATTTCAATTTGAATCTATACCTGCAAATAAGTCTTTACTTTCGGAAGTGAAGGTGCTGCTTTCACTGACTCTAATGCTGATGGTAACCTATTGTTAAATTCATTGTTTTATAAAATGCATTTTCAAACAAAAAACTTTTGTATAAATATTACAGTCTGTAGAGACACAAAGTTTTCTTAATTTACCTGAATTACACTGCAAACCAAACAGTACGCAATTAATTTCTCTCGGTTCACCATCTTCGATTGAAAATGGTAACTATTGCGAAGTTTAAGAATTCGTTCTAATTTATATGTAAAGTTAAAATGTTTATTTTACGAGTTATGTACAACGAAACGTGCTAATATTAACAATTCCTAACAGAAGATAGTTAGTCTAACTTATTGAAATGATGAACAGAGGGAATTTTTTTTAGGAATTGAAAGTTTTTTCGAATAATTGAAAAGAAAAACAGTTTCTTACAATCAAAACATTTTTGATTATTTTATGTTTCTCATGCGTATTCCCAAGTGCATATGTTATTTTCGTATAATTTTTTCGATACATAACGCAAATAAGTGAAACTGTATAAAACTTATTGGTTATCAGCGCATTTTCAACCAATTAGTTACACTACAGTAATTTTGAGAATAGGTAAATTGAAACCTTATTCCACAAATAACCGCTGTCCATAACTAAAAAGTTAAACTTGTACAACTAATCATTTTTTTTGTATTATTGTGTCAGTTGGTTTAAAACTTGTAGATAAATAAAAGTTACATCAACCTCCATCCATTAGTGCTTCTATATCACGAGTTAGTTGACCATTGACCATTCATTTCGTCGAAATTTCCAAGCTCGATGTTGAAGATTCAAATGTTATGATGTTAACAGACATCCCTTCAATTAATCATCATTTGAATTTTCGAAACGAATATGGTATCTGCTTCGATATTGTACCATTTTTATCCTAAATGTATCACGGACATACAGGTAAATGTTTTCACATCCCAAACAGTCGTGTGGTGTCATAAGCTTTCATTTATGCAATCGCTAATTTTGTATATGGTTCAGAGTATAATCTCTCAAAAGAGAAATAATTTAAATTTTATATCCTTTTATACTTTGATGGATTTGTAATATACATTTTTTTTCTACAAGCGCGGTGATACCATATGTGTGTTGTGTATATATCCACATGCATAGTAAATGTGTACGAGTACATCAAAGCGAAAAAGCTTTACACGTAATAAATTTTCATTGCGAATTTCATATATAATATAATTGTATTGAGTAAAACCATCGCGTTTCATTAACAGAAGAAGGCTATTTGAATATTTGAAAATGTTGATGTACATGCGTTGTGTGTGTTAATTCATCTAAATATTTGATTTGCGGAAAAGTTGGTTAAAATTGCGGTCTGCTTCTTGATAATATTCTAATTTATTTACTTGTTTGCTTAACGTTTTTGTATTGTTGTCGGGTGCATGCATTCAATGTAATTTAAGGTTTCATTAATTAAAATTCCAAGTTAGCAAAAAAATTATTGGAAATGAAGAGTAGATGTTTTGAATTAAAACTAGCTGAATCGGTTACATTTTACGTGTGGGGTCCATTGTGTAGGTTTAAGTTTTTTTTAAAATGTAATATTAGTTATGAGGTAATCATTGAAAACATTTCAACAAACTGAGTATCAACACAAAACCGTACGTCTGTCTACGTGTTTCAAATATAATTAGTTCGAAAACGTTTATCACCTATGTTATGCAAGTGCTTTTACCGTTAAAAATGAACCACAGTGATAACTCCAAACACAAATTTCATTTCATTTGAAACATACTTCATTTAATAGAATTTCTCGTGCATCATATTTTTAGATTGGTTTTTAACCTTCTAACAGGTTCTGTGGTCGACAAAGACGACAGAAATATAGCGAAAAGCTCAGGTTACGTGTAGTCAAATTATTATTTAAAAAACCCAAAACATACAGCAAAACTAATAAATTCAACAACTTGATATGAGACACTAGAATGGCCTACACGAGTAATAAATTGAAGGTCTAGTGCAGTGTAAAAACGTTTGATAATATTTGACGTACATGAAGTTGTTAATTTCTTCTGAACCTTGACCTTAACAAAACTATTTTTTCTTAACGGAGATTTCATAATCCATTTTCCGTTTTCCCTGGAAGTCATTAAAATATTAATACCGAATCATCTCTTTCAATTCGATCTCAAATTCTTAGAACTACATGAATACAAACGTTGGATCTGTGTCGGGCTACGTCTATGAGCGATTACTAACAAAAGTTATTCCGTGATGAATAATGTTTGCAATGGAATGCATTGTAATAATTTCACAGCTACAATGGTGATTCAACTATACGCAAGAGAATACGGTTTTAGCTTATGGTGCAAAATTGAACAAAAGAGAGACTACAAAAGTAATATTATATATTCGGTGCATTCAATTTGGGTGTTATGACAATTATAAAAGCTATTCGACACTTCTGACCGTATTGTTTTGGTTTCTACGAATGTGTCTTACGAACACTACTTTAATTGGATTAGTCTGTTTTATAAAATTCTAGCGTGATGATATTCAATCTGAACATGCATTCATCGCTTTGAATAAAATGAAAAGCATCGCAACAAAAGCTCGGCACTAGATCTTGCTTTCACTTCCGGTTGTATTTCTGGTGAATTGTTTCACTCGAATATTTGTTTTCGAGTGAAACAATATTTGCTCACACAAACAAATTTCTGCAGTTTGTTATATTTTTAGTTAATTATTGCCATAGAGGCTTTACTACATAATGGTTTGCTTAAAAGGTTCAAGTTAATTATAAGCAGGAAATTTAAATGAAAATTTAACAAAAGAATTCTATAGTACATGTTTTATTTGTATTAAAATATGTGCAATGTTTGATTTTCATTAAATAGAACATCAAACACACATTTTTTTCTTGAAAAAGTTAAATATCAGAGGTGAAAAAATGATGATTCCTTGGAAAAGCCATGAATGAATAAATAAACATGTTGATGAATTGAGTTTGTTAAATATTGTAGCCGCCTGAAAATTAATTAGGCGAAAACTTTTGTGCCTTCCGTTCCTTTCTTCACATGAGAAAATTAAAATTAAAACAGTATGAAATGTAAAGAACATTATAACATAATAGGGAAGTCTTTGAATTTGAACTACAAATATAATTTATGCTTGATGTTTTCGGTTTTGCATTGTTTAAAATGAGTAAAAGATTCATATGGCTTTAGAAGGACGTGTTTTTCTTAGTTTTCACGATACATAGGTGCCTTTGTGTGACAATAACTTTATGTAAATTAATGTGAGGAAAGTCAACTTCAACTATACATTTATGGCAATAATAAATTTTGTAGAAATAAATAACTTTGCTCAGACGGTTATTCGAAAGACATATTACCTCCAAAAAGAGCAATCGCGTGGGATGACTATAAAGGTATCTACAATAATGCCTTGTTCTAAATATATTTTTTCCTTTTTCAAAATCAGAACCCGGAACGGTCATCATATCGGTCGTCATCTGTCATCGACAACGACGACAAAAATAATAGAGCTCTGGATAGTACACTCTTACATAGCAATATGTATGTTAGAGCAAATGAAGTAAAAGATTTTTCATCAATTTCTAGCCGATGCTTTAACTCGTAGATGGCGCGTTGTTTTTAAAAACAACTAAAAACATTGCCCTGTAAGCTGGAACGAGCTTTAAACAAAAGAAGTAGAAGATTTTTTCGTATAGCAGCAATTGCGATATGCTTACCGTTTATGAAAGATGAATAACTATGAACTGATGTTTGATGGTTCTTAACGAAAATCCAGTAAAAAGTAAAATTTCAATTTTTAGGAACAGTTAAATATTATAAAAGTACACGTTTCCTCCTTAGGGAAGGGAAAATCGGAAGCTTTTGACGAAGCCGGTTTTCGGTAATACCGGACCATGTGATACCGGTTATTTCGGTATTTCCTATAGTTTTTCTTTCTTTATAAAACTAATCTATACCTACTAAATCTACTTTATTATGCGATTCGAATAGACATAAATTCACAGCAATAACAACCACATTTCGCTCATGAGGAGGCGCATTTTGAAGACCCAGAATTTCCAAATTACAAGAAACACGATTTTAACTTTTTCCTTTACCACATTAATTTCTCAATAATTTTTTCTTGCTGAATTTGCATTGCTATTTAAAGTACTTTATAACCCGCAATTGAAAATATTTTTAGTTTAGGGTTGTTCATAGATCCGAACAGAAGTGGTCCACAAAATAGTAGATTACATCGATATGGTACTCGAGGCTTGTCCGAGTGGTAGTACATTCCGAGTTATATATCAATGTATGCTATTTTACTATATATACGCGGGAGTGTGTGGTGCAACTTGACGTTTGCTTGATATAATATTTATTACCTGCAATGTGTTCATTTCATGTTATATATTCACATTAATACAGTCTCTCGCACATATAGTAATAGTATATTACGTACCTGCTTGTAAGTTTGTTATTTTGGCAAGTGTGAGGATTGTGGAACGAGCCGAAGGCGAGTGGAGTAATCACACAAGCCAAAACAATAACCGAAACCTTTTATACCGAATTCCCTTCCCTATTCCTCCTGTTGACATTATTTTGTCAATATTTAACAATTCAGCAGCATTTTATTTGTATACATAGGTCCTAATAGCAAACGTCTATTGTTTTCTCTCGAACATCCTTAAACAATAAATTTACATTATACTTTGAATTAACGGAAGCTGTTTCCATTCACGGAATTCATATATCTGTGAAAATGGTTCTGCATACATTGTCTTCTCATGGTAATCGATATGCTACCAATGCAGAGACAACTGTAAATATTAATTTATTCAGGTTGTTCAGGTGTGTTACAATCCCAACAACACATTTATTGGTAATATTTTATTAAGTGTTCCAGAGGCCATAAAAGGCTGTGCTTTTATTAAGGTAAATTGAATGAAATAAAGTAAATTTAGAAAATCTCAAATAATAAAAAGCAACTGAAGGCATTTCCCTATTTTTTATTTGACCGTTTTTTTGACACGCAACGGGAACTATTGTTGACATAGTGTCATCACAGTCAAGTGTCAAGGGAACAAAAATTATGTCCGAAAAAGTAGGACTTTTTGTTCCCTCTCATGTAAACGTAAAAAAAGTTGAATTTCTATACATATAACTAATAATACACCATTTTGGAAAGAAAAATGTAAGTTTTTTACTTAATTCTGTTTTATAAGGATTTTGGTATATAAAATACAGTTAAGGCAATAACAATTTGTTAAACGCACATTTACTAGCATTAAGCTAAAGTGGCATTTTCTTTCAAAAGTGTTATTTTTTATTGGAAGAAATGTTTCTTGTAAGTGGAATTGTTATGGTCTTTGGTATATAGAATTGAGAAGGAAATATACAGAGAACAAAAAAAAATTGGGACACTTCAGCAGTAATTGTATTTGAGTTTGATTGTATAGGCAGTTTTCTTCATTAAATGAATTGGTTTAATTATGTTGAGACGAAATTGGAGACCATTTTTAGATGAATAAGAGGGTTGGTTAATTGAACGTTCTTTTAATCGAAGGTTCGAATATATGCGATATAAACAACTGAATGGATATATTTTATACATAGCCGACTATAGGTTACAAACAAGAATTTATTTAAATTTATTTGTTTAATTAAATGAAAGACGAAAAAAAACCATGGATCTGAACGGAACCGTTTGCACTACGAAAAAGTTTTCGATCTGATAAAGTAAAAGATTTATCGGCATCGTTTACTTTTGTTACACCAAAACCATAAAATGATAAAAATCTTTCATTTGTTTGGTAGGAACGCATTCAACCAGTATAATATTTAGATAGCGACGAAATTACAAATTTCTTACGTTCGAAGTTCGAAGCTTAGAACTTGATAGAAAGAAAATATTACTTTTTGTATTCAACAAAGCGCTTATTTTACAATCAATTACGCTTTCTATTTTCTATGTGAAATAGACCAAAATATTCCTTTATATTATCCGTATTTCACTTTCAGAAAGTTGTTATCCTCTTTGTGTACTAATTCGATCTTCCAAATAATTCGTATGTAACGGCAGAATTCCTAGACATTAAAGCTGTGAAATATATTGTGTTAGGAGAGCAAATTGTACTAGTTTCAGATACATTCTACATACAAAGAAAAAGAGGAAAAATATTTAATTTTTACAATATTTTCCAAACATTTTACGTCATAATACACCCTAAAAGTTGTTCGTAATCATTATATTCGATATTTTGTCGTTGCACCATTGATTTCCGATATGTTTTTTTTTGTAGAAATCTTTTTTATAAATAAAATAGATGAAAATAATATCCTTCTACCTTCACAGTGAAGAAGAAACACCCCTGGCAACAAACGCATATTTTTTTTATATATGAGATGGAAACTTTTCAAATAAACGTTACCCAGATAACGTCCTCATATTACAAGCAACATCAATAACTTATTCAATATTATTACCACTCAATAAAATATTTATATATTTTGAGGGTTTTCAGTAACAAAATACATATATACCATGGCACCATGTTTAAATAGAATTGAGATTTCGAAGATTTGATTCAAGAAACCATATCTGGTGTACGGGCGTAATACAAGAATGTTACACACAAGTCTGTTAAAAAAAAACGGTAAAATACTTTGTATGTTTTAATGCCGAACATCACAGAGGATTCAATGGAATGGCATAAACATAATATTATATTTTCAACAGGCCTTTTCATCGAACCTAATTTAACTTTAATTAATAATTCTGTATGATGATTGCAACAAAATGTACATGTATGCCATGGGTGTGAGAACATAATTAGATCAATGTATGGCTTTTGTAAAATATCGGAAAATGAAATTTCTCTGCCTATACGGCCTACACTTATTATGCTTTATGGAATATGGCATGCCCACATGTATATATATGTATATGAGAGAATGTCAACATGAGGCCTGATGATTTCGATCGATATATTACCAAATCAGCCAAATTGTATTCCGAAATTTGACACAATGTTTGTTTTTGGATTTTCTCTATGTACATTGTACATATATTTGGTTCGTTTTGTGTCAACATGGGGATATAAAACCAATTTTCTATTAATTCCCAACGAATTATAGCAAATAATTGAGAGTAACCACTTGTGTGGGGCAAGTTTTAATCGAACGAAAGTGAATTGGTCAGCGAGAAAAGCTCGGACAATCAAAATATGAATAGGATTTCTGTCAATTCATTATAAGAAGGAGAAGATGAACAGCTGATAGTTTTCTACAAACACGAGAAACCGTCACAACATCGAGAAAAGTATTCTTTTCTTTGCAAGTTTTTTCTTCTGTTTCATCAAACCTTATCGCATTCACTTTATTGCGAGACATCTTTTTCTAAAATAATCCCTTAATCTCAATGCTACATTGATTCTATAATTGTTCTTGTTTTTTACGTTGATTGTTCAACTATTCCATTCAAAACTTTTACCACCACCTGCTTGAAAGAAAAAAACTTTTTAAAGCCATCAAAATTACAGCATTGTACGCACGTATAAAAGACATTTCTTTGCAAGTAAAGTCGAAACATTATTTGCGTAGTTAACGAGCGTATTCCGAAAATGTTCCGAACTAAATCCCAATATAAATCACCCGCCATCAATTTCACTAATCCCAAGTTCCGCCAGTTCTGTCATTTAATTCATCTCTTTCGCAAGAAACAGATCAAATTTAATAATCCGTGATGTCTATGAATTCGAAATCCTTAAATAACAACATTTTTATGTTTCTCTTTTTGGTGTATCAATTTTGATTTTTCGCCAACCATTAAACCCCGAAACGAAACAAAAACCCAATTTTTGAGACGTTTTTTATTTAATAAATTGTTGGGAATCATACATCTTGAGAGTAAGAAAAAAATTTGGATGAACGAAAAAAAACTTCACCTCCGCCACGCTTCCGAACCAATCGCGATATTCTTTTCAATATATAATTTTGATATGAATGTTATAAACATGAAAAAAAGTTTCAAATTTATGTGAATTTTCTATTTTTATAAAGAGACTTTTTTTTAAGTTAAACTCATCACCATAATACCCATAGAGAGATTACGTTACTTGAATGCAAATTCCTTATTTTTTCGCATTATATTTTTCATATATACTATAGATATACATATATAATTTGAATCATACAAAGAAACAAAAATAAAAAAAAGGAAAAGAAAAAAAAAGATATGAAAAAAAGGAAGAGAAGAAATATCTGAATTTGACTCATTAATTATTTATATTACAGCATAGTCAGTCAATTCCATTATGTTTTTTACAGCCAAAACAGAATTTATTTTTTATATATTATTGGATAGAGTACGATGGGTCATATTGTTGTTCTCTTTTTTTATGTTTTTATTTCAAAAGATTTATGATACGCTAAAGCTTCCATATATTTATTCAATTTTAAGATTCATATACACAAAGCTTTTAGATGAAATTCTTGTACAATTCAATGTTTTGATTTATACGGTCGACGAGACTTTCATTTTGTTTTATTTGCTATTTGGGTTTAGTTTAAATTTTGTTTTTTTTACTGCTTTTAATTTACATCAAGTTATAAAATAAATCAAACAAAACGGAGGCTATACGTTGAGCCAACTGCAACTATTTATATACTTTCAATGTTTTGATAAAACTCACAGAGAATAATAAAAAAAATCAGAATTATTTGCGGCACAATATTTTTTCTTCAATAGTAAACAAAAAAAGCCGCAAACAAACCGATTGATTACAGTTAAAAATTCTTGTTTGTTGCATGTTATATAAAATTACTGTGAAAATAATGCATAAATAAACAAACAAACTACCATGTTATTAACCTTAATATTGTTTCTATTTTATTTTCAGGTTAGTCTCGTTATGCTATTATTGAAAATATACTGACAAAAGAGAAAAACAAAACGCCAAACAAACCATAAACGTATTCGTAAGTATCTGAATCAATAACAGAATTTTCAATTTAGTTATTATACAATGTTTAACGAGCATGATTCTATTGCATCACCAATTTTGTTTTGAAATCCCATACTAATCCCTCATCATAATAACAAACACCAGGTGAAGGAAATAATCGGGTTGTAAATATGCATTCATAAACTTTCTTCTGTAAACTGCATAATAATGCAATAAAAAATTCAGCATCAACAACCTTCGCCTCCTATTGGACACATAACAGTTTCTCGGGTGAGGCTTAAATCGACTAACGTTTTGCAATTATGTAGATACTTATAACGCATTACTGTACGGTACATAAGCTCTATAATAACCATAATTAGGTACTGTTTTAATTGGATGGTAATATTAACGTCCATTCAAGTATACATGTGTATTGTGTATCCTCACACCTTACCATGAAGAAGTGTGGGTCGTACGTAAAGGAAAATTCAAAATTGCATCCAAATAAATGGTCTGAGAAATTAGGTTTTCGCATTAATTGTAAAAGAATAACCACTACGGAAACAGGTTAAATTTGAGCCTAATCTACGGTCGTTAAAGCTAATATTTTTTATACTTCTTCTTCGAATGTAGACAAGGGCAAAAAGAAATTTGTAGTGTTGATCATTGAGTTGTATACTAAATAATTGAGCCAATTAGTTTGACACTTGATGATGCACTTAGCTGGAGAGTTTCAATACAATGTAAACACATTACGTTTTGAGTGGAACAACATACAAACAAGAACACTCAGCTTTTTGGTCTCTCTGAAAGTAAATAACAATTGACTCAAGTTAATAGTTGACTACGTTACCACTAACATTATAGGAACTTTTTCTACTAAGCCCTTAGTCGATACTTCATGTAAACGTAAACTGTGATGATTGTTCGATTAGATAATTAAATTCGTATTGAATGTGAATTGGGGGTGTTGTATATGTATTGTGTATGTATGCCTATAAAACTTGACAATAAGTTTAAAGGAAATGCTTCCCATCAATCTTTGTCGTAGCGCAAACTGAATTTCGTGACAATATTTCAATATTTCAATAAGTCAATTATGTTAAAAGTCTAAACATTCACAGATTCGGTGAATTGAAAAATGTTTTCCAACCACAACAATTCTGTAAAAGTTTTATTTTTAAATTTTATTCGCGTTTAAAAAGTTCGTGTTTGAGCGCAGAAAATATTTTCTTTTTTAATTTAATACGGAGATTTGTTATTTTTGTGGAATATTATGCTAATATAAATGAAATTGCTGGTTAAAGTTGAAGTTACGACCTCATTTAATAATGTAAGAAATGCTTAAAAGTGTTTTTCTCATTATTGAGTTAGGGAATGGCTCTGAAATCATATCATAAAAATGGAATAGTTTAAATTTTCAAGTTATGCAAATTTCTAGGAATTGAACCAAATAAATTTTTCAGAAAATTTAACAATTTACTGAGAAAGTATGGTAATTTATTCCAGCACAAGTTTGAAAATTGTTTTACAATTTTTTTTAAGCTCAAGTAGTTTGAATACAGTTAAGCTTCACATATATCGCCTTTTATTGATGTAATCCCGTTAATTTTAATTTTAAATAAATTTGTTGGTCAGTTATTTAGCTACCCGAAGATCGATAATGAAATTAAAAAGAAGATCCAAATTACAAAAACTACATCAATGATTGTTCGTTATGAATGTGTAAGTGAAACATAGTTTAGCGTCAAGCAAAATTTAACCTATTTTAGAGGAAAGGAAGCCTTCAACTTCCAAAGTTTATCAAAATTTTCGTTGAAGCTGGTTGTAACATTCTTTGAATATTTTGTACCAAAAATTTAGTACGAAACGTATGACCTAAATTTACTCGAAAGTACATAACTGTTGATAGGTTTACTTTATCTGCTCGTATATCATCTGCTGTATATGGAATTTTGATAAACAAGACTTAATTTTTTGGCTTGTACCACCACGGGTTGTTTTTGGCATATTGAAAACTCATATTTCAGGAAATATATCCAACTAAATAGTTCCTCTAATCATCTCTTAGTTACGAGAAGTCAACACACTGTTTCGAAAGTATCGAATGCTTATGACGTTTATCGTAAAAGAAACTATTACTGTAAAATCCCATTGATGTTTGATGTGAATAATGAAAACGTTTTACCCAAAGGTTATTGACAATATAATGCAATCCATTTAAGTTGTTCGTTCTGCTGTTCTTTGTCGTTGAACTTTACATGAAAGACAAAAAAAAACGTTTTTAATGTACATTCATCTAATAAGAGGAAAAGTGTACATGCTTTAATGCTAATCTATAATTTACACGCAGCGACGTAGCCTTTCATTGTAGACTCTGTTTTTTTTTATAACGAGAATGAAACAACCCTCAATGGTACACTTTGTTTGTAATATAAAATGTAAAATGTCATCAGAGACAATGATTGAGTGTATTTTTTGTGCGACAAATTGTTTAAAGATGAGAAGACGAAAAATGTTTCTTTTCATGGATACCTATGCTTCAACTTTTTTTTTAAATGTTAATATTTCCTGAATCCGATTTTTGGATAGACAGATGATCATCTGCTATACACAGCAATGACAGAAATAATGATTACACCGTTTAATGTTTAAAAATGTATGCTCGAACAAATGAAGTAAAAGATTTGTTATCAAAACCTTTATGGAAGGTGGTATGTTCTTGTGTTACGTCATGACAGATATTAGTGAACATTCGAAAAAATCAGAATTACAAATATTTCAACAACAACTTGTAGTAATGACCGTCGTTACTTGTGCGCTTATCGAGGGGTAACCGACTCGGGTAATTGACTACACACCCTCAAAGGAATTGCCGGAGTATCCGGTAAATAATTGTAATTGACCGGAATTGACTGGAATTGACCGGAATTGACTGGAATTGACCGGAATTGACTGGAATTGACCGGAATTGACTGGAATTGATCGGAATTGACTGGAAATATGTGCAATTGTAAGGAATTGAAAGTAAATGATAGTAAATGCTGATAAGTGTGATTATCGGAAAAAAGGGCCAGCGAATACAAAACCACATTATTTCCTTTTTGTTTTAATTTTATAATCTCCCGCGCAATAAATAACAGTGTACAGTGTTGATCAGTTCCATTTTAGAACAAGTCCAACGTTCTTTTATGTTCAAAAAAATGCACATTGAACGATTCTTCTTCAGAGGATTCTTGTGAGTCAGATACGGGAGAGTTTGAGCCGCAACAAACAAGTGAATATTCGTCGGTGGAATGTTAGGCTGGGGCATTGCCGATGCGTAATGCTCCAGTTTCAAACCAAATTTACAAAAAAGTGCATCACCGACAATATCATCTATTCCATCAACTTTTCAAAAGCGTAAAATCTTACGATGTCGATCACTTGAACGAAACAAAAAATTGAGTGCTTTGGCTTTTGCTGACGTGTGCTGAACATAGATACTTTACATTCACAATACATAAATCGCAAAGAAATGAAGTTTTTTTCATGTCTTGGGCATAAATTACGGAATTTTTCTCGTAACTTAGGCCTTCAGCATGAAAAGATGTATACGCATCTGTTGTGGACGGTATACTTTTGGAAATTTGGCGGGTTGTAGCCCGAGCGAAGTAATACGTAAATAACTATTCCCGCACGATATATAAAGTCGTATTTCAGTTGTCAGATGCACAAAAGTTTTTCGTCATTTCCTGCATTGGTACAAAATATACTATTTATCTAAAATAAACAATGATGTGCGATGTGAAATCATTTTTAACAAAACTGAATTCAATTGTACGGTTTAATCTAAATTGAAAAATCTCTTCTAAAAAGTATGAGTAAAAAGTAAAGATTCTGACAAAATGAGTCACAAATGTAGGACAATATGGTTGTTCCAAATTTTAGTTTGATATAGTCTGACGATTCTTTTTCCAAAATGCTTAAGGGTTTAACTTTGACTTTAAATTTATATCTATTTGAAAATATCGAGCAATTATTTCGAAAATTCGTGGAATTGAAGGAATTGATTGGAATTATAGTAATTGAAGGGAGAATCCGGCAAATAGTGGTGTTAATCCGGCAATTAAAGAAATAAAAGGAATTAAGAGCAATTAAAAGGAATTGAAAAATATTGACAGGAAGTACCTTTAGAAATTGAAAGGGAATTGAAAGGGAGTGGAAAGGGAATTGAAAGAAATTGAAAGGAATTGAACGGAATTGAACGGAATTGAAAGGAAATAGAGCGAATCCGGCAATTAGACGAGTTGGTCCGGTAATTGAGGTAATTGAACGGAATTGAAAGGAATTAGGAATTGATTTGCCACCATTTTGGCCAGTCGGTTACCCCTCGGCGCTTATATAAAAAGGTTCAATAAATTACTCACTTACATAACTTCGTCATTTTCATACTTTTTTACATTTTTCGCAATATATTTCTCATCCCAGCTCAGAAACCAAATTTTTGGAAATAGGTTCAGAATTACACTAATTCCTGTAATCAAAACATTTCAGTATTTTACGTTTTTTTTTTTCAAGGTTTCATACGTTTAATTGAACATATCAGGCGCATTTTCTGACGTAAAACTGTCGAATCTCAGTCGAAGTGTAGCGGTAACATAAATTCCATTTAATTTCGTATTTTCTTAAAATTAAACTGGACAATTTTTTTGACTCAATGTTTTCCTTCACCCACAATTGTTACATTTAACACAAATTCATCGAAGAGCTGGATTTAGGACGCCATGCGTGCTCAGCTTTACGTTGCTACTCTACTGCTACTCTAGGGTTGTTGCTTATAAAAAGGAAAAAGCTTTCACCAACGTTTTGCTAACTGTTTACCTAGTTACGGCGTATTTTTAGCAGCACGAAATGTACATTACAATTCAACTAAGAACGTTTTTTGAATGGTTCAGTGTCATTTTTTAAATTTAAGATTTTAGTTCACAATTCTTAAAGAAAACAAAAGAAAAAATCAATTTAAAAAGCGTTCAAAAGAAGATTAAAGTATAAGCGTCCCCGTGTAAATACATCGTACAAAGATGCATAGACAAATTGAAGCACAAAGTTAGAGTATAATCAGATCTGTAGTGCTATGATGATATCTTATAAAAATTCTAAAGTACAGGATATCGAATAAAAGCACATTTACCAAACTCTATCAACGCCCAGTAAAACAGTGTAAATATTTACCTGAACGGTGCTTCGTTACAACATCAGCATTCATAATAATTTTCCCTATCTCACTCACATATTATCTGTGTGTTGAAACTTTTCTGTTTGTTTTCAACAACTATTTACTTTCGTTCGGATTTAATATAAACGGAAAATTGTAATTCTATAAACGCACACAGTAATTCTTATGTAAATGAAAATTATTTGACATTGTATTGTACATTTTTCGAAACCAGGTGATTTCATAAAATAGAATTCAGACGAATTGAGTGCATAAATTTCATATTCTTAAAAAAGTACTAGGTCTGGGCCGAGGGGTGACGCACTTCCATTTAATCCATTTAATCCATTAAATCCATTAAATCCATTTAATCCATTTAATCCAAAAAAAAAATTTTAGTTTTACCAAAATAATTAGGCTGCCCACCTTAAAAATTTGTAAACTAATTACGAAAATTAGATCTGCACGATCTCCAGGGCGTTTAAGTACTCGTGAGGTATAGAATTTTTTTTTTTGGTAAAAATGGTATTAAATTTATTTAATCCATTTAATCCACTTTACACCAAAAACTCCTAAAAGTGGATTTTTTCGCTTTTTAACATTGTAGTTTGAGTTGTAGTACGTGGTTCGATCAAAATCAACAATTTTTAAGACTTTTACAGTATTTGGTAAAATGAACTTTTTTCCTATTTAATCCATTTAATCCAATTTTTATTCCATTTAATCCATTAAATCCATTTAATCCATTTAATCCATTTAATCCATTTAATCTAGAAGTGAGTCACCCCTCGGTCTGGGCATGTAAAAGAAATCGAAAGTCTTTCCATGGAATGTCGCATCACGAAAATTGTGAAAACATGAAAAGTTAAATCTGGTACTTCATTTATGTTAAGTATTCAATACGAAGTTTACCAGTATTAATTCAGGCTAGAAGCTACTAATGGGCTAAGCTGGACATTGCCCACCCTCAGGCAGAGGTAAAAACTGTTTTTTCTTTAACCTGTCAAATACGGCTATTCATCTGTTATCGATAACGACGACAAGCTCGAAAATAATGACAAGCTCTGGGTAATCACGGAGAGAAATCTTACGTTTATAACAAAGGTAATTTAGGGATAACAGAGCAAGTCTTTTGTGAAAAACGCTATACCTTCGGAGCTATATCACTGAGGCCTTTAGTTCAGAGTAAAAAGGTGGTAGCTTTTCGATATTCGAATTTAATTTTTGAAGATTTGGATTTCAACTCAACCCGAAAGTTACAGTGATCTGCACTCAAAATGACCTTCGCGTTATGATTTCATAGTTTCTCTTACTTTTCTCATTTCTCCATAACGAAAGTATGAAGTGTGAAGATCTGAAGGAAATACGAGAAACGATGAAATCATAACACGACGGTCATTTTAGATGCCGGTTACTGTTACTGTTCGTTTGAGAAACTTATTAGTGATTATTCTTAACCGAAAATTTTTTCTTCAACATTGAATTAAACTCAATCATTTTTTGAGAAACGTTAATCTAAATGGCCAACAGAACTAGGTCAAAAAGGAATGATTTTGTGAGAACAGATTTACCTTTCCTACAAAAGAAATTTCTATGTGGTAAACGAAAATCGTTTTTCACAAAAATTGTACAAGATTTGAAATGAACCGATTATAAATACTTTGATGACGATGTATGTAATCGACCCGATATATCGATAATAACACATGTTATATGCTGTAATGTCTGTAATAGGTTAATTTCACCATATAAAAATATTTCTGTCATTCTTTTGCCCATCCTGAGAAAGCCAGCTAGCTGCGGCTCTGTATTAATTACCATAATTATTTATTATATAACAGAACGATAGCTGTTAAATGCTCGTTGACGATAGAAAATGAAAAGAGTCCGTCAATGTTATATGCTCGCTATATAAAAACGATATAGAATGGGCACCTCGATAGTAGTATGAGATTTGTCGGAAAGCTTAGCTCAAATAATTTTTGTTAAGCTATACCCTCCAACAATGACATATTAGTATAATGCCTTAAAGCAATTGCACAAAATAATAGTCCTTCAGCGCTAAATTGATACCATAAGTTTGATCTACAGAGACTCTGTTATCAAACCGTTGATTCTCTATAGATCTCAATAGCTTAACTTGAAGCACCGCTTCATCGATTTCCTATCATCGTCGTACAGTTCCACATTGCATGAAATGGATACATCTAACGATTGCACCTCTTCTACAATCTTTAACATAATCTGCAATCCAAAACGCCATTTTGGAAACACAAAATTATATTATGGATGGCAAATTAGTGAACTGTTTTCACATATACGTATAATTTGACTATCTATAAGAAACATTAATTGAACACTCGTGTTCCCAACTTGATTCTCTACTCAAAATTCCTTTATTTCTCGATGAGGATAAGCAGGCTTATGTTCGATCGAAGATATAATGTAATATACACTTCAAAGGTACATAGAATACCTTTTGCCCGTAGATTATATTTTTATTTTTAAAGCATTTTCGAATTAAAACCGAAACCTTATTCAGAATGTTTTGCATCGTAAAATCCTATAGTGAAAACATTATACCCTCCAAACAAAGCAATATATACCATCACATACGTTGATCATCCTGCCGTACAATATAATGTGCTTTGAAGACTTTTCCTGTCACATCCTTCCAACCCCAAAATACGAACAAGAGACACATCCTAAACTTCGTTTTATATATTTGTGCAACTATTGTGGTATTGCATTGTTCCCGAAAGCATGGTTATAATATATTACAGTACATGTATGGCAGTAATCTGCCTCGTACGAAGTTTATTGATGGCAGTTTGCAGGTTAGTTTATTGAGTTCATCCGGAAAATAAATTGATGGCTTTTATTAGACATTTTTGACGGCTTTTCAAGTGTCCATCAAAAGCGATTGTATTTATTCAATCTTATAAAATGCATTCATAAGAAAAGAAGGCGTACTACCATGTATTCAGATTCATTGGAAATGAGGATTATACTCAACAATTATACGTTTCTCCATGAAAATTTGTTATTAGAGTTGGATTGATCTTCAAAGAACATGGAATCTTCAAGTTTTCTTATTTTAAGGTGGTCTGGTTTGTATTTTGAAATCCACATATCGATGAAAGATTGGATCAGGTACAGCATGTTATTCCCGTAAACGATGTGAGACCATGAATATTCCGAAGATCTTTAATCGAACAGTTCACGTTTCTTACAAACTAGAGTCGTGCATCTAATATTTCTATTTTTGTATTCGTTAAATTTGCAACACGTACACCTTTCATATATCGAAAATATTATCCGAATAAACTATGAAACATCAGCACGGATGCATATTTCTTTTATATAAGTATTTCATACTTCATTCGATAGAATTGCAACAAGCATTGCACGTACAAATAGTACAAAACAACCCGATTTTATAAAATGTTGCCAGCTAAAATAAAATTTAAAATAAAAAAAGCATTTCCCATTGGAGGAATGTTTTTCCTCGAAATTGCATAGCATATGCACAACGATGCACATCAGTACATTTATACAAATATACCATATCCTATATGAATTAATGTCTAACGGGAATCTTAACAAACACGGTAAAACATTAATGTTCGAGCACTGTGGAACTTAATAATTAATTTTCAGGTATATCTGCCTTATAGTTCCGACAATTAAATTTAAGACTTTCTAAGGACGCGACAACCGAACGTACACGACACAAATTAAAAATCAAAAATTATAAAACAAACCTCTCAAACGTTTTCGAAATCAACGATTTCATCTTCGGGAGATGATACACGATACTGAATCCAAAACCAAATTTTTATCATTCTCGTACTCTACATACGTCGTCAAACAATTCATTGCATTATTACAATAAACAGGAATTTTTTCGTACACATCCATAACATCAAACAACGATGTTATTTTGTCTGATCTTCATATCAAAAACGTTAGGTCATATGCTTGAATAAAGCACTTTCCAGTGCAGGTGGCCTTACGTTCATAATTTCACCTTTATGTTTATCAATATAAAATGACTCCCACGCATCTAAATACTGTTCTCTACGCACACGTTTGATCAACTCACTGTTGTTTTCAACAATCTTATGTGTCGGATTATCAAAGATATGTTTCGCGACCGCGGATCTTAAATCCTCTTTTTCGATAGCTCTCATATGTTCTTTCCACCGACAACGAAGAGTGAAGAGACAATTGTTTGAACCGGAAATCGTGAAAGATTATGTTAAAAATCGTTCGTCAGTAGTGTTTACGCCAGATGAATGGAATCTTTTAAACAAGGGTCTGAATTTCGCAATGCCACCACAGAAGAGTATAGTGAAAGAGATAATTATTGAAGTCGTTGCAAACATGGACGTTAAAAATGGTATGTACAATGTGCCGAGAGAACATAAAATTATGATTCAATCTGAAGTCAAAGACATTCTCGAGTCATATAAGCCAAAAAAGTCTTCTTCAATAAAAAAGACACAAAGCACTCTCAAAAGTTTGTCCGAGAAAAATTGCGTTTTTGCGAAAGCAGATAAAGGAAACTCGATGGTCATTATGGATAAAAGTGAGTACTCAGAAAGAGTCAATAGATTGATAAGTGAAGGTCAATACGTTGAAATTCAGTCACCTTTAAGTGGTTGGGTACGAACGACGTCAACGATGTTAAATAAGTACAAAAAATTGCTGGACGAGAGAGTTAAATATGGTTTGTTGGTTCATAACCCCAGCATTCCTAAGCTGTATGCTTTATATAAAACACATAAGCCTGAAAGTGATACATCTCCCAGAGTGAGACCAATTTCATCTAACACGAATGCCCCGAATGAAAAAGTAGCAAAATGGTTGCTCAAGCAGTTTAAGAAGATACCAGCTCCTTTTAGTTTGGCAGTAAAGAATGCCGTACAGTTTGCTAAAAAGCTGGAAGGCATTGAGATTGAAGATGATGAGATGATGGTGTCCTTTGATGTAACTTCTCTGTACCCAAGCGTCCCAGTTAAAGATGCAGAAAAGTTATTGGAAAAAAATGGCTCATAGAAAATGATGTAAATGACGAAATGAGAGAAATGTACATGGAACTGTTGAAATTGAATACGAGAAATTGTTTCTTTCAATTCGAGAATAGATTTTATGATCAAACAGAAGGATTAGCAATGGGTAACTCCTTAGCGCCCTTCATTGCATCAGACATTTTCCTTGGATATTTGGAAAAAAGAATTTCCAAAGAAAAGTGGTTTCCAAAAGTATGGGTCAGATACATGGATGACATTTTTGCGATAATTAAAAGAGGAAATCTAGAAGAGATTCTTCAGCAGCTAAACTCACTATACCCTACGATAAAGTTCACGCATGAAACAGAAGAGAACGGATGTATAGCTTTTTTAGATCTCTTAGTCACAAGAAAAAGTGACAAAAAGCTACATTTTAAAATCTACAGAAAGAGCTCATCAACTGATAGATTGATTACATCCGATTCATACCATTGTTTTCCTCAAAAGATGGCAGCATTCAACTCAATGGTGTATAGGATGTTGAACATTCCAATGTCGAAAGAAGACTTGGAAGAGGAACAGGAAAAGATTTTCCAAATGGCGAAAGTCAATGGCTATGATAGATCTCTGATCCAAATGATTATTGATAAGCAGAAGAGATCAATTTTCATTAAGAAAAATACGACCTTGAACAATCGAATTGATAAAAAGAAAGTCCCTAGAATGAGGCTTTCGTATTATCCGCCTCTAACGGATAAAATCAAAGATGTTTTAAAGTCGGTTGGCATTTCAACGGCTTACGCGAGTGATAACAAAATTAAGAATGCGTTGTGCAACAACAAGGACAAAGTGAATAAATCAGATGAGCCGGGAATTTATAAAATGAAATGTGAAGTATGTGACAAATTTTATGTGGGACAGACGAGCCGTCGGTGTCGTTGTCGGTGGAAAGAACATATGAGAGCTATCGAAAAAGAGGATTTAAGATCCGCGGTCGCGAAACATATCTTTGATAATCCGACACATAAGATTGTTGAAAACAACAGTGAGTTGATCAAACGTGTGCGTAGAGAACAGTATTTAGATGCGTGGGAGTCATTTTATATTGATAAACATAAAGGTGAAATTATGAACGTAAGGCCACCTGCACTGGAAAGTGCTTTATTCAAGCATATGACCTAACGTTTTTGATATGAAGATCAGACAAAATAACATCGTTGTTTGATGTTATGGATGTGTACGAAAAAATTCCTGTTTATTGTAATAATGCAATGAATTGTTTGACGACGTATGTAGAGTACGAGAATGATAAAAATTTGGTTTTGGATTCAGTATCGTGTATCATCTCCCGAAGATGAAATCGTTGATTTCGAAAACGTTTGAGAGGTTTGTTTTATAATTTTTGATTTTTAATTTGTGTCGTGTACGTTCGGTTGTCGCGTCCTTAGAAAGTCTTAAATTTAATTGTCGGAACTATAAGGCAGATATACCTGAAAATTAAATACCATATCCTTTTACCAGAAACTTTAAATGGATAAAATATGCCAACTGTGAAATTCTCGAGCTGCTGATGATGATGATGAGATCTGAAAAAATGTTTATATATTTTTCGATCCCTTGAACAGCGACTGCACGTTCCCGTACACGGTTTGATGGCATCAATACATTTTTATTTGCGTTCACATTGTTGCTTTGCTTACGGTTTTTATCGATAGCACATCAGTAATTAGATTACCGTTAATTGGCAGCAAGTTACAATCGATCGAATATTGTGACTGTAAGCTGTACCAATTATACTTCGTGCTTTCGTTTTGTAAAAGTTTTTGATAACATTGCTGATAGAGTTACTATTCGTTACAGCCAGACTTCGACATATATTTTCTCTGACGTAGCGTAAAATTATGCTTTGGGGCGAAGAAGAGTGATTAGATTATGTACTCAGCAATTTAGAAAAATCTCCTTAGATATTTAGACATTTAGTTTCAGCAACTTAATCGTGACGATATTGATTACATTGGGGATTTGAAAATAAAATGAAATTTAATCAAGATGAGAATTAATATTATTAACCAGAGCTAAAGTGGTAATCCAGGCGAAGTGTGGTTTGTGTTTAGATTAAAAATAAATATTATAAATAAGTGGTTGTTCCGGATGAATGTTTCAATGAATATAGTCTGTGTCGGGAAATTATATTGCGAATAAGTGTGTATGTTCTCCAATGCACTTTTACGAATCATCTTATGAAACATTTCCACGATCAATGAAAAACTTCATCAATCTAATCATACATCATCCGTTTTATATGAAGTAGAAATTCGAATGTTTATGACAATGACTTGTTTATTCTTAAACTTAAAGTTCAATTTTTACGACTAAACCATCAATACCAGAAAGTATAATACTAAAACATAACATTCCCGTAGAGACTTGTTTCGATTGATTGAAAATTGAAATTGAAAAAAAATATCTTTATAAATTCACGATAGGTATATACAGTAAGTCGCACAGAGATTTTCCGCAAAACATATTCATCATTTATATTACGAAAGAAGCGAATTTATTACGAGATATACTTCATTTTTGCAAACAATTGTGTACAGTCTACGTGTATAGACACTGGAATTTGAATCTTAAAAAAAGTTTTCAGATATTTATATGAAATATTTTTTATTTTTCTCATTTTATCATCGTTTTATTTATGTTTGGTTATTTTCCTCTCGGATATACTCTCCTATAGTATAAAAATACTCAGACAACGAAATTGCGTGTAATAAAGACAAATATTTTTTCGATTTTGTTTTTTATTTTACTTTTGGTTGTTTTATGAAAATTTGAAACATAAAAATAGATGAAAAGGGTTGAAATATTGGAAACGTGGGTAAGGTTTGTTATTGATGATTTCGGTGGTTTTCGTGTCAAAAATTAGCTTTGTTTAAAATCCAACTTTATTAGACGATTTCAATGTCTAATTATATTTGTGAACATAAATAACAACCGGTCGTATATAAGTTTACCACCTTTTTACCACCCACAAAAATTATTACTTAAATCAAATTGAGTCAAATCCCTATATACCTACTACTTCCTGACAACACATCTTCATATTGATAAAAACAGCATTTATGGTTACTAAAGTAAATTAAAATTAAAATGATCGATTACACACGCATAAGATCGACTTCGGAGTATAAACGTGCGCGTGCAAGTTCAATACACTGAATAGACCATGTGAATATTATACAAATTGTTCGAAAGCTCGTTATCAGGTCCCATACTTGTTTTCAAACCACGATATGCTAGAGACTAAAAATCTTCAAAATCGATCATTTTAATTTACCCTGCCTTTTATTTAAAATGCTTTGAGGACGGTATGTTCATAATATACTGGGTATTCTCTAAATATTCACGCAAGAGTAATGTTAATCCAATAAAAAAGACTCCAAAAAATGAAAACCAAAACACCTTAAAATACGAAAGACGTAGCCAAATGCAATTCTAACATATTTTTTTTATATAACGATTAAATATAGTGCTTCTATGGTTCCTGTTTTTGTCAAAAAATCCTTTGACGATTTGGAAGTTATTCAAGTACCTAACTGAAGTCGTGCTGCATAATCCAAATCGTCAAAAAAAAATATTTTAGGCAGAGGTGCATGCACTATTTTATCTGCCAAGAACAGATATATCGAGATAAACCATTTGCCCTAGAGGGCAAATTATCGTTCTAGGCAGATATTATTCAAAAACGTTGGGTAAAGTTAACTTTACCTCAAGTTTTTGAGCAAAACGCCTAGTTGGAAATGGGGCAAATGATTGAAATGGATGGAATGGTACTTCCTTTGGCTTTGGTTTCGTCTCTATCGGTAAATTTCACCCAAGAAGTACCATTTCCCTCATTTTCCCCAGTTGTAAGTAATGTACTTACTACACAAAAAGGAGTCAGCCTGAGCTCATCGTTTATATTTTTTGTCTTTATCGATGGCTGTGGCAAATTCTCTGCTATTCTTAACGCACAATTATGTGAAAAGAAGAGAATCAAATTACACAGATGCCGAAATGTTATCAAAGCGAGATTATTTCTAATCGATTGACTAATCCCTGTATTACTCATCAGAGTTATGTGAAGCAATGACTTTCGCAATATCAATTTGTCTCCAATTACCTTGAACTTTGAAGACTGGAAGTTAATCTGAATTAGAATTGTGTACTTAAACTTAAACGAGTTGAAATTAATTCATTAAAACTGGCTAAGAAAATGTTGACTGTGTAAAACACGAAATTAATTTGTAATACAAGCGTAGTCGTAATGCCTTATTAAAGGATCAGCATTGAATCGGTTTTTAAAGGATGTGAAGATGTATCGTGTAAAACCGAAAGAGGTGTGAACTGAGGCAAATAATTGGTATTATTTGACATAGGCGCTAAGCAAATTGAGGGTGTAAATTTGACGATATATTTGTAGTTGTGATGGGGATTTCGCATGTAAGCGATAGCTGTAATGTTTTTGGTAAAAAGACTTTACCGGTGTCATTAAAATGACACTCTATCTTATTTGTCAGCTGATATACAAAAACCGAAATTAAAATTCTTCAGAGTGTATTTTTGATTGATTTAAAAGAAATTCGAAGATGAAAGATTAGAATATGAAAAATGCTACAAAGATAAGTTCAAGTCATATACTCACTTAGCCGTTTTGTTTTCTATCAATATTGCTGCTGGAAAATTTTACCCAGCTTCATGTTTTATAGCCGAAACGTTGAACAAGTGAAGTGTATGGAAAATTCTAATAGGTTGATGCTATACATAAAAATTCATTTCAAATGGAACAGCTCTCTAAAGTAATGAATACCATTGTATACAATGTATGATCGTAGGCCACGCTGCAGTTAAAACTACATCATATTATACATATATCAAAGCATCTAAATGTATTACCACGTATATATCTCTCTAAAAGTGTAATAACTTTTTCTTCGATGGTTTCACATTGTTCGTGTATAGAGCTACAAAAATTTCCTTTTATTCATCGTGATGAAACTTTTGACATTTATCATTTATGAATCGTAAAGATGGCATTCTCATGGTTGTGCTAGACATATACCGCATGATTACAGCTACATGATATAAGTGTGTTATAAGTATAAATATGTGTGTTATAAGTATAAATATGTTTGGCGTTCTCAACGCAATATGTTTTCATTTGAAGTCTTAATATAACATCACTCTTCAAAAAGTGTTGTTTTATGGGTGAATGTTGATATAGCTGGAAGCTAACATAAACACAATTTCATTTTAACACCTAAAATTGTCATGTTTCATTTGCAATATTTTAGGCAACACTCTCTTGATAAATAAAATATCTGAAGAATAGAAGATACTTTGTACTGGATAGGCTATAAATTGTAAGTGATAAAAGGGAATAAATAAAATACTTTAGAGCGGAGCTATAAAATTCGACTATCGGTGCCATAAAGATTCCTTATTGCTACGGTCAGCACGTCAGCAGTAAATAATAATAAGAATTATTACAACATTTTGTACTTTTATTCCGAAGTCTTCCTACGCCTACGTAATCAAATTTCAGAGTTACAGTGACCAGAATTAAAATTTCAACAGCACTCAATAAATTTAAGGACCAATAATCGAAAATTTTGCAAGCCCATATTGAATTGGGTGAAGTGTAGGACATACATGGTAGGCGTATCAGTCCACCGATATGTATGAGTAGTCGGTCACCTCTAATGTTCTATCATTCACAAAAAGTTTTTGACTCACTTAACTGATACGTGTCCAAGGACTGACATCGTTGTGTAGCGCAGGGGCATACAGTACACACCCATCATCCTTCATTCTTTGTATACCAAGACCGACCTATATTAGAACCGACTGATCGTGATATATATTGACCAACGTGCTCACTGAATTTGAAATTTAATGAATGCCTAAGAAAGGTAGGGAGAGATGAGAGAGTATAAAATTCACTTTCTCCTGATGTAATGGACATTTTAATTAACATTTAATGCAAGAGAATATGTACGAAAAATCGCGTTAATGGAAGATGTTTCTTAGGTGATTGTCTTGAGGTTGTCTTGTCAACTGTGAATTTTTAATAAGGGTTAACAGACCATAGAGTAGAGACGAAAGATCTTTTAAGCATTTTATGTCCTCAAAGGTGCCACTCAAACACTTAGACTGACACCTAATTAAATTAAATAATTCAGTTAATTACATTTTTCTGTGTGGGTGATAACTCATTTTAATGAAATAAAACAATTTCACAGCTCAATGCAAAAGGTTAAATAAAGTATCAATGTACTGGGAGTGCTATTACCAGCGAGCGACCCATTCGTGTTTTGTCCATTTTTTTAAAAACTTTTTTGAAGAATATACCCGCTTTTTCCGTACGAACAATGTTGCATAGGTTTCTGAATAACACAAAGATTTATCAAAATTAATTGCAGATTGTTATTCGTGCAGAATGAATGAATCACCAGCAACATAATGTTTAAACCACTTTGAGTTTCCCAAGTAGTTTACATTTTATCCCCATAATCGTATTGTTATTCATCATTTTCCCTACATTGTGATGAATGCCAACTCATGTTGCATGTCTACCAACTATTTTCCTACTTCACCCGACTCTTCATTCCATTTCTAGTAGCCATTCTCTAATTAATTTACCATTTTTTTACCATTTCATCTCTCCACGTAGATAAATGTAATTCGTTTTGTATGTTTATCAATAAAAACAAAAAAAAAGATCTTTCGACAATTCATCCCAACACCCTACCATATAAATAAAATATTTGTAGGTGCTCCGTTAAACGAGAGTGTTGAAAATGATTTGCTACTGCCCACAACCGATTCGTACGGGCATCCTCGATTATCGATTTCTGGCAACGATACTAACCTCATATCACCACTTCTCTCACCACTGCCAAAACAACCTATGTCAGCTGATGCTATTTGCTCAGATTTTGCTGCATCATCTCAAAGAGAACGTTGTTCAGATCGTCATTCTATCAGTCGTCAAAGTCTGATGGGTAAGATTCATTTGTTAATTAAAACGTTTAAGGTTTCATAAAATTTTAAGTAGAAGAAAAAACTTAAATCTTTATTGCTATTCAGTAAGCTGTCCGTATTTTAACCAATTAAATTTCTAGAATCATTTAAACGAATGAAAGTTACCCTTCAGTGCATAATAATAAAAAAAGTTTTGTTATTATACTTTGTAAGTTCACAGTGGTTCTTTAGGGAAAACTCAACTCACATTAATGAAATTGTCATTTCACATTGTCATATAAGCAAAGCGTAGAGGATATAACAATGACAGTGTATTCGGTGTTAACATATACTTTCTACACCATTTAGACGATGGAAAATCTATGGAAATTCCATCGGATAAAGTATGCAGAAAGTTTTTACAACAATGCAACCGAAAATATTTGGTGTGCGACGATGCGTATTTCATGAAATTAGTGTAGTGAGTTGGTTAGTATGTTATTTATGCTCATAACGAACTGCATGCGAAATATTTATGAAATACGTCATCTGAAAATCAGAACATGAAGACTGTACTGCTGAGGTAGCCTCGGGTCAGTACTTATTAGTATAGTACTAGTACCTATTAGCGATTTTCTAATTGTTTGAACTTTGTTCAGTCTTTTTGGTGTTTTGGAACGAAATAGGACCTCCTATATCTCAAGAGGATTCATAGGTACTGTGCGTCACAAATGGCGAAACACTTCACTTCACTAAGATTAGCAACGTTGGAAGTGTTCCAGCAGTGTTCAAAGTTCGCCGACGGTAGCAAAAAAAAAATGGCCAAAAATTGGCCATTATAGACAACATCTAAAAAATCAGTTACTAGTGGTGGATGAAGCTTGTAACCCTTTGTCCATATCAACAATCCGAAACTTACACGGTTGCTTCCTTTCGAAGATATCACCCATTGAAAATCATGATTTGTCGACTACTTGGAGCTACAGCTGCCCAACCAGATGTTCCAATGTGAATTTTTTTTATATAACAAGTCCCGCTAATAATATAATAATATAATTAGTCCCGCTACCGATCCCGATATAAGTCAGAATTAACCGCTACTCTACCGGCCGTGGACGACACAGCTGCTGGTTCTCAGAAACGGCTCAGCCGTTCGGTCTGATTTTTTCCTGTGTGATGTTCTTGTCCATCACTGATTAATAATATGAAAAAAAAATTATTGGTAGTCGGCGTTCCCTATTTAATCTCGTTTCAAACCAACCGTATTAACAGCGTATTAATGTAAAATTCGAGCTCGAGCTTCGACAATCTTTTCAATAGCAATGATATAAAATCACTATTAATTGCGTCATTCACATAAACACGGCAGCGTAAAATAAACCGGGCAGTAGCGGTTTATTTTTGAAAAGTCAAATAAGGGACATATATAGTAGCGGTTCACATAATGAAGATGAACTTTATGTGTGAGCGAAATTTCGAGACAAAAGAGAACATAAGAAGAAAATTACATTTCCGTTTTTGTCTTCGATCCTGCGAGATTTTCCATGAGAAAAAGAACATTTGGACACCATTTTGTAATAACCAAGTTTCTACCATTTAAAAAATGTCTTTAAACATAGTTATTGCAAAATGCTGCTGAGTTTTTTTTTGAAGTGATTTTGGTGTTGAAGTTAAATATCTTTCCAGGCACATAATAATGAGTACATGGGAAAATGTTTCCCATCTCTTTAACCTGCCTATCCTCATCTCATAGACAAAGCCACTGTTTCGTTTAGCCTGTGTTGATTGTTTTTATACCCAATGAGTGTACACTGTCGGTGTATGTGTTGCCAAATAATATACAAGTACATCTAAAGGCTTTTCCAGTTCTAAAGACTTTTAAAAATCGTCATATTAAATATATTACTCATTGAATGAAAACGTTTCTATTCTGTAATTTTATAATTATAATTCATGTGAAAAATCTTTGAGCTCTCTTAGAACGCACTAATGGACTTCATGCCACTTAAGAAAATAACGAATAATTCAAGCGAACACTGTTTCAGCTTTGATTGAAATTATTACGCACCAAATACAAATACAATTTATCAATAATTTTTTCGATTTGACTAACAACAACCGTATATATTCACAGATATTGTCAGCTCTAAATTCAGTATGCCCCGACCGCATTTCGGCCAAAGCATATCACAACAAGGTTTCTTTTCATCCTCACGAGACAGTATATCACCTCCTTGTGCAACCAGAACTTCTCATTCACATGTATCTGCAACGGCATCGGAAATGGACCTATCCCGAAAAAATCGACGAAAATCACAAGGACGCTTAAAAAGTGGCGACCAGCCACTGTTAGGTACATGGAATCGACCTGGTGGCGGTCGCAATTCCAATGCGAACACATTAGCAACAAATACATCTACAAATCACCTTGGCAGTGGATGCAATGGAACAGATAGGTAAGATTTGTAGCATCTCATTTATAACAACAAAATTATTGGAAATAAATCACGAGAAAAAAATATCCAAAGCGATTCAACGCCTCTGATTATTATGAAAAACCCTTAGAAAAATTGTACACATCATTTCACTGCGGATCTCCATCATTTCTTCCAATATTTGACTCACAAAACTTATAAATATAAATGTGCAACCTTCGGTTCCCTTTTGGAGTCAATATTCTTGGCAATGTATATCTACTTTGGGTATAAGAAACTTTGTAGTATTATAAATCTCTGCTGCCGAAAATACATATTCACATCAGTATCAAAATATAGATAAAAAAGTAAAGGGTCGGCTGAACCTTTAATTTTCTTATCAAGAGAGAGAGAAAAAAAGCGAAATTTAAAAAGTTTCTTTTTCGTATGGATGACTAGGTGCGTCGAACCCTCTACTCCTGATACGAAGTGTTGATAATATTTCAAAATTGAGTGTTGTTTGCTCTCTATGATCGATATTTCATTTTTACTGTTGAAGTGTTTGTTTTAATGATATTTTATAGCTGAACTTTTGCGAATCGATTCAGGGAAGGTATGAAAGATAATAAATAAAAATGTGTGCAGTGTATTTGAAATGTTAACGTAGACATTAGAGAACCAGTTAAATTAGTCTACTGAATGTTGACAAATGCCTGTTTTTGTCTTGTGCGAAGTACTGGGGGCTTAAAGTTCATTTGAATCCCAGAAAGAAGGCCGAACTAATTCCGATAACTTTCATGTTGAAATAGTCCGAAGAACCAAATAATCGTAAATTGAAATAATAAAGTGTGGCGATTAAGTGCGATTATAGTGGTACAGCGTTCCAACATTGTGCTAGTCCTTCGACCTCGTTGCGGAATTTTAATCAACATAACTTAATGTAATGTAATGTCTGCAAACGTACAAGTTAATCTCAACTAAACGAAATGTAAATTTAAAGTATCTTCATCAGCGCTGAAAATCTTACTAAACTTTCAATTTGTAATTCAGTTCACATTTCAAATAATGTCATGTCATCCAACTCATTACCAGGTTGGCAACCTCACACTTAACATCCAGCAGTGCGCAATAATTCTATTCAAAACCACATGATTTGTGTGCATCGTCTGCAAAGCTCTCAAAATCCATTTTGAAGACAATTTCTCTCCATCAACCGCACATATCAACCATAAAGAAATGGCATAAATATATAAGTGAATGTGGTCTTTCGCTTCGCCTTCTTTTTTACCATATATATTGTCGCATATAAAAACATTAACTTCATTTTGTGCTATCTACCGAAAAATCTTGTGCTCCCAATGTAAAACCCTACTCAAAATATTACTAGCGTTTTTCTTCTCTTTTGTGTATAACAAATTCACTGAATTATTGTTCTTTATAACCCTCATCTTGTGCCTTTCTACTTTTGACTGTGTGTAATATATGGTGTGATTCGTAAGCGTACAACAGAAGTCAACATTTATATATATGTATATGACGGCGAATAACAATTTGTGTGCTT
This sequence comes from Bradysia coprophila, assembly GCF_014529535.1. Lineage (NCBI taxonomy): Eukaryota > Metazoa > Arthropoda > Insecta > Diptera > Sciaridae > Bradysia > Bradysia coprophila. Next base: position 1,854,919 of record NW_023503616.1, read on the forward strand.
AGTTTATCTACTATCAAATCCTTTCGGTATGTCGTGTATATTTCCATTCATACATAGGACCTAATACATCGGTGCTGAATGATGATGTTAAATATATATTCGTTTACGTATTTATGCTCTATGCTTAGGAAATGCCAAAAGTGGCATTTTCCTCATATGGCAGGAAAATGGGTGACGGCTGAGTGAAAATGAATTGAACTAAATATGTGAGTTGTTTTAAGCAATAAGCAGACGTGCATTATTCCATATTATAATACTACATTTTAACATCACCCATACTCCACTCAAACAAATGACATTAATAATCGTCGTGCTCGGAAAAACAAGCAACAAACTTTTGTAGATGCACCATATTAGTCATAACAATTGAATTCGATAAATTTTTAGCATAACACCTCTACACTTCACCTTGAATGATCGGGGAAGATGGAAGATGTGGTCCAATTTTTTGCTCTTCTTCTAGAACCTAATGCACCTAACTTATTTCCAATTTCTTTTAATTCTAATCAATTGCTAATATTTACCAGATAATCCGGCATTTCCGGAAGCGTAAGGTGATCACCCTGTTCATTCCTCTATTACTTCGCTAAGTTAACCGTATTCTGTGGGAGAGATTCAGCAGTTCTCCCATTCTTATTTTCCGCGATTCTAAGAGGATTAAGACTTTGATATAAATAAAAACAATATTTTTCACGCAGATTTGGTCGTCGGTCTGGCTGCTCATCATCATCACGACTGCGTGCCCATACCAAATGGACCTTTGTATTTGATCCTGCCGGTCGCCTGTGCTACTACTGGTATTTTAACAATTTTTAAAACTAAAAATTTGGATTAATTTTGGTTTCTAATCAGGTCAATGGTGGTGTCACTGGCATTTCTGTACAACTTTTGGGTCATCATCTATCGTTTCTCGTTTCAAGAAATCAACTCACATTCGATAATTGTGTGGTTTTGTCTCGATTATTTTGCCGACTTTTTATACTTAATCGATATACTGTTTCATTTTCGAACGGGCTATCTCGAAGACGGTGTCTTACAAACAGACTCAACAAAGCTACGACAGCATTATATGAATTCGACAACGTTCTACATCGATTGCCTTTGTTTGCTGCCATTAGATTTTTTATATTTATCGATCGGTTTTAATTCGATATTGCGATCGTTTCGTTTAGTGAAAATTTATCGATTTTGGGCGTTCATGGATCGCACCGAACGCCATACAAATTACCCAAATGTGTTTCGATCAACGGCTTTGATACATTATCTGCTAGTTATATTTCATTGGAATGGCTGTTTGTATCATTTAATTTATAAGAATAATGGATTCGGTTCAAAGACATGGGTGTATCATGACGCCGAATCTGATGATGTTGTGAAACAGTATTTGCAAAGTTTTTATTGGTGTACATTAGCACTAACAACAATCGGTGACTTGCCGCGACCAAGATCGAAATCAGAATATGTGTTTGTTATTGCTCAGTTGTTATTCGGTTTGATGTTGTTTGCAACAGTTTTGGGGCATGTGGCGAATATTGTTACATCTGTAAGCGCCGCGCGGAAAGAATTTCAAGGTGAGTTCAATTTTAAAAACAATTTTATTAAAGAAATTTTTCAGTGATAGCTTTGCACTAACTTCAAATTAAATTTTCATTTAACCCAAGAAATCCATAACTGATGCTAATAGCAAAAGAAGTGAAGAAAAATAGGAAGTAAAATTTGCAGAATTTCGAACAAATTACTCTTAAGTGTAAAATGATACTTCATATCGCTTCGTACCGCTTAGCACACAACGTGACCTGAAACAGTCCGATACAATTTAATTTTCACCGTAAGAGCCATAGCGTTACGTTATAGAATTAATCACCAACATTATTGTAGCATTTTCAAATTTATAATAACTCGCTCCACCCATCACGCCCCATCATTGGATAGCTAGGGGTGGCAATAAAATTTGTGAAATATACAAGCTAATTGACGAAGACACACAAAATGTATTAAACATACCAAAGACAACGTACCTACCCTAGCTACGGCTCTGCCACCTTACATACCTTAAATTAAAATCTAAATGAGAATTTATTTGCATATCGCAAAGTGAAGCATTACTGTAAACATTGATTACCGCTACACTGGGGCACCAATTACCCTGCGATAAAAAAAAACCCAATGCCCATCAATTGTGCGAGTTCTTAAACTCTAATCAGTGTTGTGCTGTGTTCATATTTTGAAACGCAAAGCTCAACTCTCTTTTTATATGGTTAATTGATGAAGGTCATTAACTTACTCAAACTGAACATTTGATGTTGAGCTGATTACAGTGTTCCTACATAAAGAAGATTTTTGCTGCTTCGTTTTTTTTTTGTTAGACGATTTTGTAAATAAGCACGTACTGATGAGCGAACATACACACAAGAATGAAGTTTGAGGGCCAACCTGCTGCCCTGCTAATGGCTTCTCATTAGAATCTATCCATCTACTTTTCCCAGCATTATTGTTATTATGTGTACTTTATGGGAATAATGTAACCATTAGAAAAATATCCGCGCCTAAATGAGATAGATTACTTCGGTCTTCACAATATACATTTAGTTTAACCTTAGTGAAACAAGCAGGGTTATTAATTTTTTTATTGGATTCTCTTGAATGAGCTGTGGTTTTGAGAAATGTAATTTATGAGCTTTGCTTATGGATCTTTCGATTAAGCTTAAATTGGAGAAATTGATGGGTTTCCATTCTTTAATACGTATATACTAGTAAGGTTGCAAAACGATCCGATGTTCTTACATAAATGAGCTCGTAATTTCCGTTAGCATATAAGCTCTGCATTATAGTTCCCTTGTTTTTCATAACTTAAAATTTAATGTAAACAGTAATGTTGAGTAAGTGATTTAAAACATAAAGAAGAAAGAGCTGGTGAACAGCAATCGTATCGGTAAATTACTAGTAAATCTGCAGCATCATTTGCTTAAAGTTCAGTGTTTTACGGTAAATCTTTCACTTCTTTAGTTTTTAGCCCCGTACGAAGTACGAAGGGGCTTATAGGATTACGATGCCGTGTGCAATTGATGGAATTCGAAGCAGACGGTAAGGGCAAAGTGTTTGCCTATGTATGCCTACGTCGATATCTTGAGTAAATCAAATCCGATTTCAAAAATTTTTTTTTCCCTGAAAGATAGTCAAAATAGTGAGGCTAAGTTCGAAGATGGGCATATTCGGGTCGGCCCTTCGTGAGTTAGGGCCACCTAAGTGATTTAAGGTCTTTTGGTGATATTTATGGCAAAATAAACGATGGAAATGTAAATGACACGGCAAATGATAGATATTGTCAATACCAATCCAGGAAAAAAAGTTTTTTAAAATCGGGTGAGTGGACCGTGAGTTAGGGCCTTAGAAGTGAAAAGCTACTAGGGCCCTATGTGTATTTTACATAGAACTCAAGTAAATTTAATCCGTTTTTCGTAATTTTTGTTTCATTTGGAAGGTAATCGAACGCCGAATAGAAAGTTGTTGAAAAAAAAAAATTGGGTCCTTGGACTAAGGCCACTACTAGGGCCCTATGTGTATTTTACATTGAACTCGAGTAAATTTCATTCGTTTTTCGTAATTTTTGTGTCATTTGGAAGGTAATCAAAGGCCGAATAGAATGTTGTTGAAAAAAAAATTAAATTTGGGTCCTCGGACTAAGGCTGCTACTAGGGCCCTATGCGTATTTTACATACAACTCGAGTAAATTTCATCCGTTTTTCGTAATTTTTGTTTCATTTGAGAGATAATCGAACACCGAATAGAATGTTGTTGAAAAAAAATTAAATTTGGGTCCTCGGACTAAGGCCGCTACTAGGGCCCTATGCGTATTTTACATACAACTCGCGTAAATTTCATCCGTTTTTCGTAATTTTTGTTTCATTTGAAAGATAATCGAACACCGAATAGAATGTTGTTGAAAAAAAAAATTGGGTCCTTGGACTAAGGCCGCTACTAGGGCCCTATGTGTATTTTACATATAACTCGAGCAAATTTCATCCGTTTTTCGTATTTTTTGTTTCATTTGGAAGGTAATCAAAGGCCGAATAGAATGTTGTTGAAAAAAAATTAAATTTGGGTCCTCGGACTAAGGCCGCTACTAGGGCCCTATGCGTATTTTACATACAACTCGCGTAAATTTCATCCGTTTTTCGTAATTTTTGTTTCATTTGAAAGATAATCGAACACCGAATAGAATGTTGTTGAAAAAAAAAATTGGGTCCTTGGACTAAGGCCGTTACTAGGGCCCTATGCGTATTTTACATACAACTCGAGTAAATTTCATCCGTTTTTCGTAATTTTTGTTTCATTTGAGAGATAATCGAACACCGAATAGAATGTTGTTGAAAAAAAATTAAATTTGGGTCCTCGGACTAAGGCCGCTACTAGGGCCCTATGCGTATTTTACATACAACTCGCGTAAATTTCATCCGTTTTTCGTAATTTTTGTTTCATTTGAAAGATAATCGAACACCGAATAGAATGTTGTTGAAAAAAAAAATTGGGTCCTTGGACTAAGGCCGTTACTAGGGCCCTATGTGTATTTTACATATAACTCGAGCAAATTTCATCCGTTTTTCGTAATTTTTGTTTCATTTGGAAGGTAATCAAAGGCCGAATAGAATGTTGTTGAAAAAAAATTAAATTTGGGTCCTCGGACTAAGGCCGCTACTAGGGCCCTATGTGTATTTTACATATAACTCGAGCAAATTTCATCCGTTTTTCGTATTTTTTGTTTCATTTGGAAGGTAATCAAAGGCCGAATAGAATGTAGTTGAAAAAAAAAATTGGATCCTCGGACTGAGGCCGATACTAGGCCCTATGTGTATTTATACTCAATAAATTAAAATTTTAGGGCTATTTGAAATTTTTGTTTTATTTGAAAGGAACGTCGTACGGGGCTTGGTAATTGCGCTATGCGCAATTTCTAAGATGTACACATTACATAATAATTTTACTTTAACTACTTTAACCGGCGCATAGGCTTACGGTCAAAGTAGGGTGACAGACGCACTAGGGTCACGTACGCAATAGATATACGGGTTTGTACGGGGCTCAGTCGCAGCAAACGCTCCGACTGTTCTGATGGCTCGTTTTTTTCAAGATTTCATATATTTTAGTACAGAGTCTGTCACCGACATAAAACTTTTATGATAAAAGTATACAAATTATTACCTGTGACAGACAATCTAGCTAAGTAATGTGATTTCTCATACAAAATGTGCATTACCTGCCACAGGTAATGTGGTTTTTGTATGAGAAATTACATTACCTGGAGCTAGATGTGTCAACTTTTTTGTCAGTGGCAATCATAATCGTAATCTACTACAAGTACAGTAGCTAATAGTATCCATCTTTTCGATAATATAACAATTGATGTTAGTTTTATTTTTTGTTTCGCTATAGGAGCCCACACCAAAAGTCCTAGACTCCAAATTTGACAGAAGCCAAAAAAAGCGTCATTTTTTCCTCACTTTCTTGAAGAAGAATTTTTGTGCAGGTGGGAAATTCCACCAAGGGTCGCCTAAAAATGCATTGGGCGCCAAATTATACAAAAACAAAATCATGCGCGTAAAAGATGACTTTATTGCTGTTGTTGTATATTGCGACAGTTATGGGGGTCATGGGGTCAGGGATTACAAAAAAATATTTTGTACAAGAGTAGAGCTTATACTACGGATACATTCCAGTCGACGAAACTGTACCTTCGCGATAAGGAAATGTATATCAGAATGCTTTCAGTGGATATGAAAGTAGTTGGTGTAAGGTATCAAAATACCTTTTTAGAAAAGCAAACCCGTTTTTGGTGCTTTCAATTAGAAAATCCATACGTTTTTAGATTGTTAATTGAAAGTCGCCTTCAAAAATTTTTCGACTTAAAGAGGTAAAAGCGAATAATGACAAACATTTCAGTGGGTCAGGTCCTTTGATGGACTGATTTTCAATCGATTTTTGCTAATGTTACAAAATTATCATAAAATGGTCTTGCTCAAAGCAGTTCTTTGTCTTGCTTTATCATAAATTGTTCATTCCTTTTACTTTATTCAAAACAATTTTTCAGAGCAAACAAAGCAAACTCTGTCTTGCCCTGGTGTCACTAAAAGGCGCTTAAAAAGATGTCATATTCGCCCTGGCCGCAACGTTCACATTCATTGAAATTTTCTATATTCTAAGACCTTTCTAGCAAGTAAGTTTCTTGAAAATTTGTCCCATCTGCTCAGGAAAGTTTCATTTTTTTTCTTTCATACAGACAGATATTCTGTTAAGAATATGAATGTCTTTAAGGTCGCGCGGTCCATACAGTGCATCGCCCAACTTAGCCCCAGAAATTTCATTCCCTCTCGATTAAAAAAGGAAATCCATTGAAAATGCCTCAAGTTGTCATGCTCTGAAGCAACGACACCAAATTTTTTTTGAGAATATTTCTTGCATCAACAATCTTTTATAGCCCATCCTCGAAATAATTGGAATTGGAATGAAATTTAATCTGTCGATAAAAAGATTTTTGGAAATGAGAATTACTTGCATTGAAATATCTTGTTATGAATTCAGAAAATGTGACAAACATATTTAAGATCTACATTCATTTTCAATCATAGGGAACATTTTGTGTGACAAACATTTTCGAGTGAGACCCTGACCTTCAGACAAAGGAATAAACTTATATACGTTGGAAGCGCCGCAGGCAAAACTTTGATTGATTTTTGTTTATTTTGGATTGCTTTATTGAAAATTCCCACCTGCGATGTTCCCTACTTTAGTCCCTGATTTCTTGCGTTATTTAACGCGTGAAATTTTTTACCATTGCCGTATTTCACATATTTTTTCCGTGTAATTTTTTTTAGATTTAAAGTTTTTACTTTGTCATTCGAAACAAATGGAAGCTGTAGGACGTAAAACACATAAAAAGTTTAATCGCAATGATTGTATGAACATTCTTCTTTAGAAAAATTTATTGCGGGGGCGCACAATTTTTGTTTAGCCACGTTAAAATTTCTATTTAAATTTATTTTTAACTCATGAAAATAAATTTGGAGATAACGTTACAGTGAACGTCAGTGCAATTTAGGCATGAATTTGCTTGAGCACTTTTTCAGCTGGTCCACTCATACAAACAAAACTGCTTTAGACTTGTTTAATAAACAATGTTTATAACGGTGAAATATTTACACTCACGTGAGTTGTAGTGGTAAAACCGTATTTTGTTTGTATGAGGGGACTAGCTGAAATTGAAGCATTTGAAAAATTTATTATTCACTAAATAAATATTTGCGACAAAAAAGACTGCTCACAATAGTGGCGCAGCCAGTAAAAAGTCGATCTTTTCATATAAAAAAAATTGAAGCATATTTATATCTAAATTTCACTAACGTCCACTGTTTTTTGATGACTAAAAATATTTTCTGTGAAAAAATTATTTTCGACGCGTGTAAAATTTCGTTCAAAGAAAAGTTTATTGTTAACGAGAAACATTTTACATTCTTGGAAGCAAATTGACTGCAGGCAGTACATTCAACTTCGCAATTTATCCAGAATCCTAATGTGTGACAAGTACTTTTTGTCCCGAGTAAACGTAACGCATTGTATGTGTATATGTTGAACGAACCAAGGCCAGGGGTACTACACTATTCCACGTTTGTAGAGAAATACTAGGAAATCCGTAATAAATTTTGTAATTGTTGGAGAATCAACAATTCTAAGAATTCTGTTAGAAATACAATTATAATACGTAACCTTAGCATGTACGTTTTGATATTGATAATTGTTCCAATCACTGTAGTGTTCTAAAATTGAGAATTTGTGATAGAAACATATGCTATTAAGATTCTAATATAGCTCGATTATCAAGATTCAAACGCCTACATTCCCTATTCATATCCATAATTGATTAAGAATCGTGGCTAAGTGTCCGACCTCTGTACATAATATGGTAAATTCATTTCGCTCGTCGATATTTTCGAAATGAAAATAAAAGAAAAATTCCTCCATATATATCATGATCCAAATCTGCAAGATATTTATAATTCATATCTCGTACGAGAAAAGAAAAGATTAAAAGTTCCGATTATTAAAATCTACTGAACCTCCCATAAAAAATCAAATAAGAAACAACTATATTTTCTGAAAAAGCATCTAAAATGGGAATATAAGACGAGAGAAAACATAAAAAAGGTTTTTCCTTTGCCCGTTGTTGTATAAATATACTTAAATAAGTATATAAGAAATGTATCTGCAAACAATAAAATCCAAAGATAATACAAATAAGGGTCCTTTTTCAGCGGAGTACATTCTGGATTCTGGCTAAGATCTATAGGATATACATTTGTACATATATCCGGAAAAAAAAACACAGCGTATACGCATACGTTCCTTATCATTGATATCTTATTTTTTTCTTCTCTCTCGACCCCTCCGGTTTCGCTTCGGTTACATTTTTTTTTATTTTTATCTTAATTCGAAAATACATATACCCGAGCAAAAGATACTTAATGGCTGAATGGCACAACATTTTTTCCACATTATGTTCAACACGAAACAGGAATAGTATATTATATTATACCTCCACTTTTATTCTTCTTCTCGAAAAAGTGTCATAGCACATAAAAATGTCGTAATATTCATCTTGCCCACATACCGTATCATAAGGCATACTTACATCATATCATATATGTATATATTTCATGTCGCACACATCACACTTCACATCATAACACAAAAAAACATTGAAACAATTTTTATTTTCCATCGTTAAATTAGAAGCAAAATTAAATTGGTTTTAAATAAACTGTGCTCCAGGGATGATTAAATTCACTGTGTTTTATTATTGGTTTTACAATAATGCGTGTGTCTTATACGGTAAGACTTTAATGCGGTAACATCTTTTTTTCTGTATATTTTCTTATATCAGGGTAGAGAATAATTGATCAGTCTCGGAGAATTGGGTCGTTACATTTATACCTTGCTTCCGTTTATTGCCATGCCATTATGATAAATGAAATAACTTAGCCATTAAATATTCAAATTGCTACCCAATAAGAAATGTACATATTTGATACGTAAAACTTTATCCTTAAATTGAGATGACGCTGTTATCATCACGCTTTAAATGGTTTTTAAAACATTTTCAATTTGTTCGACGGTATTAATATGTATACTTTGCCCGTACATAAGGCTTATCATGTTTTTCATTTATGTTTATATTGTAAATCATTACTGCCGCATTAAATGAATAATTTATAAATGAAATAATAGGCTTGAATATTGATAAAAGCTGCTGATTATTGAACTGTGTAGTAAGCATAAATGAACTGTTTGCAAACCTGTTGATTGTAACATCTAACGAATGAAAAATGCAAAGAATCGTGAGCTCTACGGTTGTGCTGATGTTGGCTCGCTCTGTTAACAGTCATCATCAATCTCTTTAATAGAATTATTACCCTTAGAGGTTGACGACTGTAATATTACGAGCTTACTCCTTACTTCACTTACTTATAGCTTAAGTACTAATAATATACCTTTCAAGCATAGACAAATTGTAATCGAATAATGACTTCTTGAATTTACATCGAATGACGTAAGTGCTGAACATTAATTTTACTGGTATCTCGAGACTGAAACTGTAATTCATTCATCCGATTAATGTTTATTTTTATAACCTTTGCTAGTACGTGAGTTTTCGCTATTTTATGGCTTTGAAAAAGCTAATGGGTAGAGTTTGACTTATGAAAGAAACTGTTGTGTGGTACGTTTCCGTAATCATTTTATGTGACCACTTTTTCATCGTTCCTACAAGCGTTCTGATTAATTTTGAAAACAAATTTTCGATGATTTAACTTTGCCGGAATGCTTTGCGAAAGCAAATGAAAAACAGTTATACTGAAAATGAACGGGTACCAATTCTTGATTGCTCTAAATGGATGTAGTTGAAACTCTTTCTATGGAAATGTCATTACAAATTTCCGTAAAACCATAGCATTGATATTGTTAATATTTATGTATCGATTTGTTGATTAATCAACGGCTAATTTCATTCAATATAGGGAAAACATTACTTTTCCATAAACGTTGACAATATTTCTGCACGGAAAATTAAGCCACCGTACTACTGCCATCATTGTATATAGATACGAGAAACTGCAGTCAAAAGCAATTGAGAAATCAATGAAGATATTTTGTGCAGAATAACAATACAGCAATATTTACGTCCTTTATAACATCGAATCGGAAGTTATAACACTTTACAGTTCAATTATGCCTACATGACGTCTTACTTTGTATCCTCTTCGTAATGAACGTGTACTTAAACGGAATACCTAATATCTATTTATATACACTCGGTTATAGGATAACATTGTACATGGCTTTCTGTGAGGTTTCGATTTTATTTCTTTAGCGTTTGGAATAAAACGTTTTCTCCCTTGTTGGTCTTACGTTTTTTTTATATAATATTAGTAAATTCAACTGAAGATTGGAACTGCAAAAAGAAAGATGAGTGCAGTTTAAGAATCATCTTCAATTTATAAGGGATAAACTACTGGAAAGGATATTAATGTTGCGAAAACGAATATAATACTCAAAGTTGGTAAAATATTTTATGAAAATCTTTATATCCCCTTTTATAATAGATAACAAACACACTCTTCAAACTTATAACATTTTTTAACGATGGTTGAAGGCGTACTCAGCTCATGCTTCAACACTAGTGTCATGTAAAATATCATACTTACAACTTCTTTCATGCACTTTAGGGTATGAAAAAAATTCATCTCAACGATTGTTTGTTCTCGTTAATGAGATATTTTTGGATGAGTTGTGTGTATATTTCGGTAATAAATGTTTTGTTGCTGAGACACATAGTCAACACATAGCAGCATTTGCTTTTTTGTTGGGTGGTAATAATATCGTGTTTTGTTCGAAATGAGCATTATATAGTCTGGTGTATTTGTAATAATTAATCAAAATTGAGTGATTTAACCTTTCTACAAGATCTGCCGCTGAGTGGACAACAATCAAAATATTTGTGATGTTAAGTTTGGTTTGCCGAATACTTTCAAACACAATGATTAAAGAGACTCAAAATGTCCCAACGCTGACATGCGAACAAAGTTTTAGAGAATTCTTTACGGTAGATATTTCAATTTGTAAACTTCCACTCTTCAGTTTTTATATGAAATGAACTAAATCATGCTGAACATTTGAAGAAAATTTCATAAGAAAATGCATGTACGTTTCCCCTAAATCATGGAAGAAAATCCGGTCGTTTTTTCAACGGGAAACTATAACGATAAAATCGAGTATATGGCATGAAAAAACCCACTCTGATCAGTAGCGCTTTTTGTGGCATTCATTCTCTTATTTTATTATCTTTCTCGATATACAAACACTTGGGTTATTCAATCCATATTCTCATAACTTCAGTGTATATGTCTAGTGTAAGTGTATATATTTATGTCCTTCCATTTATTATGGATATGTCCTTCCTCAATGTATCTCCAATATTCCTTTCTGTGAATATTTTATCCGAAATTGAACTCAACGAACCCATTAAAATGGTAATGGGCTTTCAGTTTTTCACAATCGATGCCAATTCATTTCAGCTGAATATTTTTGCCGTATAATGCAGTTCGTCGTGCCTTCTGTTACATTACACACACATACACACTACGAACAAATTAGCGTAAAAGTTACATTTTTATAAATTCATCATGCACTTTTTCTGTACAACAATCTTGCTGCCAGAAAAGTTCCGAAAATAAAATACACTTTTCGACTCAATTCTGTTCAAAGTTAAATTAGATTTAAAACTGCAGCTGCAGCGTGTTACAGGAATTAATTAGTTTTTAATAGAGTTTTTCAAACAATTTCGTGGTTTTGACTGGATTTTTCCGTTCTGGCAGTGAGCAAATTTTAAAAACATTAAAAGCTCCGTAAAAGTATCATTGAGATGCGACCCACTGTAGAGCATTAGCTGACTATTACTTCTTGTTATACAATGCCAGACTTTTGATATAGTCAACAATTGTAATTGTTGACAAAAGCCAATGGGAAGCAAAGATTGAAAAAAATCGTCACCATCAATTCAATTAGCTTTTCTTGTTGCATTATAATATAATATACTATTTGCTGATCCTTCATACAAGCACATGTTTATAATCATTGTGGTTATATGGGAGTTTCATTTTACGTTTGCCAAAACTAATGTTGAAGACAAAAAGCAAATTTTACCTATAGACGCTGTAAGTATTTATAAACTTGTCGGCGATCGGTATGGTGACATTACAGAACAAGATAAAAGGACACTAAATGAATCATTAATTAATTACTATCTTGTTATGCAATAACTTTTTACCCAACAAAATCATTAAATCTGTTACTACATTTGAGCAAAGTATATCATAATGTTTGTTACACAATCTATCACATCAAATACATCATATTATGAGCGTAAGAGTACCGATTGTCATCTCTTCGGTTTAAACATACCAGCCAGAGCTCATCATTTATTTTTATAGTCAATGTCGATAGCAGATGACTAGCTCTTTCTATCAGATTAAGCATGCTAGGCTATGATACATTATTTACCAAAAATAGCACGCATACGAACTTTTCTACATATTTCTTTCCATGTCAGCGGTTATAATATTTTGTTTTTGCAAGTACACTCATTCTAGAGAAAACAGCAATTTCCGATAACGGTAGCTTGTTCATATTACAAAGCGAATGCGTACACAACTTTCAACTTTGTTACAAAAAAAAGAATCTAAAATTAAAATGTTTTATTTGTATACCTTCTGGCGTTGATTCTATAAATATTTTAGGAACAGATTTTGTACGCTTTGTATGTTAAAAATCGTTAATCAAAAAAAAATCAACAATGTTCAGCATTTCTCATGGGAAATTAAAACTTTAAAACTGGAGTATACCTATGTAAATGTATTAACGTTATTAACATAAACATGTATATACGTAACTGACGAACATAGGTTTGCTAGCTCATGTAACATGAAAAATTGAAACATGTATTGATACTGAAACAAAAAACTTTTTACTCTCAAAACCGACTTTGTGTAGTCTGGCAAATAAATATTTTGTACATAAAGTTACCCTTTTTGAGCATAAAATTTTATAAAAGCGATATAAAACTGATATTTATACGGAACAATTCATTCCATAAACTACAAGTTGCATTTGCTAGCATTGAACCCTATGTATTACGAGCCAATTTTTCAATGTTTTAATGTTTAAAGGTTTTTCTTGCGGTTCGGCTATTAATAAATTCAGTGTATCCATGAAATATGGTTTTAATGTTTACCCTCGATATGGCAGAAATTTTAGATAAGATTTATTTTCCGGTTATTAGCACATGATGGTCACTTCAGAAGTGTTTTAAATAAAAAATTAAAGCTCCACACAAAGCGCTCTCTCAGCTTCGGTGCTTGACACCATCTTTTTTTTACTGTGAAATTTCACATCATATTTCAGTAAAGGAATATTTTTGAAGTCATATTTTTATGGCGACAAATATAGTTTTAAGTTTCTTTTTTTAAGCTTTTTTTCATCATGGTGCTAGTTATTTATAAAACGTAGCATTCGAGCCCATCACTATAGAACAGTGTGGGCCGATATTTTCTTAATACTCCGACTAGGAAAAATTTAATATGGATCTTAAAATTGAAAATACTTAAATTCATGTAGAAAATTATTTGATTTTTGAAAATTGTCTGAGAAATGTTTGTGCAAATAGTGTTTCTACAGTCTAAAATTAAAATAAAATGATCATTTGAGAAAATCTAACTTTTGAACACGTGTAAAAAACACCGATTATTTATTTTTTGATCATAAAGTCATAAGCCTAAGAGGGATTGTTTTGAAAATCCACCTACCAAAATCGGACCCATTTCGTCTGGCTCGAGACTGTGTGAGGCCAGTTTCAAGGTCTACTGGCAAAGACCTTTCAAACCATGTACATATCAATCCCAGACGAAATGGGTCCGATTTTGATAGGTGGATTTTCAAAAGAATCTCTCTAACTTCTCTGCAGCTAAGGTTCGGAACAGGTCAGGTTTACCTGAACCTGACATGAAAATACCTGAACATGTTTCGATCTGAACCTGATTCAATCAAATTTGACCTGACCTGATTTTACCTGAAACCTGATTCAGGTCAGGTTTCTTCAAAAATGACAGGTCAGGTCAGTCATTATTTTGACCGAACCTTAGTTCGCAGCACTCCACTCTTTACATTCAAAAGTTTGATGGCATGCATGGATATAAGGATCAGGCAGGCCTTCGAAACCATTTTAAATCTAACTTTCACGTAACAAACATGGCTTCTATACTACCAGTAAATTTTGGTGGAATGTGGATCCGGCCGTGTGAGATTCTTGAAACTCAATCCCTCTTGCTCTCTTCTCAAATCTTACGACATCAATGTCGCGTACGATGCATTTTCGACGTGGAAATCAAAATAAACCTCACAAATATCACCAAAAAATCCATTTTTTCAATCAAATTGGGACCTGCATATCACACGCGACAATTTCTAAGTAGAATTAGCCCAAAGTGACCATAAATCAAGCTTGGATAGTTTGAATTTGCGAATCGTCTTGAATTAAGCCATTGAAAAGCGAAATTGACCGAATCACAATGAAATTGGGCAGGCATTTATCAAAAGCGAAGATGGGATTTTCCGGCCTACGGTCGTTTCAATGATTCCTTTCACATTAAACATTTTCAAATCTGGTAGAGAAGAAATGCGTTAATTTACCACGATGATATCAAGATGAATTTTCAAGATGATTTGTGGTGCCCAATCAAAACTTTTAACATTGACCGTGTTGGTTAAATTTCAATTTTTTCAGCCAATAAAGTCATTAGATACAAAAAAAAACAATTTCTAAGTTATCCGCAATAGACATTGGTACATTGGTACTTTTTCGTCAGGCAGGCACGCTCTTGGACAAAACGACAATGCGAATTGCTATCTTTTTTTGAATAGAAAATTCGAAATTCAGAGAGGAACTGCAGCAATAGTGATTGGGACGATTCTTACCGAGGGATCGATAAATAAAAAATTTTACCTGTAATTTAATTGTCTTTAAATTCAATTATTTGAAATATAATTGTTATAATTGGGAGAGGTTGAAATAGGTGAGCGACCGAAAGCTCACAAATTTAGCTGCCGTGATGATCACAATTTTTATATGATGTACGCCAGCCAGTTTCGATCCCTTATCCATCTCACACCCTAATAATTCTGTTATATTTTTCTGAAAATTACTGTTTCAACTCTTCTCATGCATGCATGTTCCACGTATTCACCGAATGTTTTCTATCCTAAGTTCATTGTCACCATGTCACCTCTGAAATTCACCATTTGTTAACATTATCGTTAACTTCTAACAATTTAATTCTGTAAGATAAACTCGTTTTCTCCTTTGAAATAAACAAATTTGGTGTTGCATAATATGATAATTTGTATGTCTAAGTCAACAAGGCGAAACCACCAAAATAAAAAATATTTGGTTATAGCGCTTATCACCTCAAAATAATTTTTAAAATTTGGAGGAAAAATACTGCTGAATATGAAATGAAATTTGACCGCCTGGAAATGAGATTTGATAATCTTCAAGAGACAGTATTTCTTGTTATAGAATCCCATTCATAAGTCTTTGCAATTAGTTTAAACACCAGCAGAACAACCATTTTTAATCAAAGGGTAATCAGCTTCTGAAAATCCTCTAATAATCTTTACTTGAGAATTAAAATCTTTGTTCGTAGCTGCAAACCAAATCTGAAAATCAAATTTTTCAGATGCACTTATAAAAACTCCCTCACGATGTTTTATGATCAACATTGTTTTTCTGTGGTCGATCAAAACATTACAATAAATAATTTTTTGTATTCGTATGGTGATTAAAATTTGTGTGCAAAAAATGTAAAAAATTCTCTGATTCGAAAGACAAACATTTTTTTTTTCAAAGTGGAAAAACTTGTTCTTTGGACTAAAGACTTTAGAAGGTGTAAGTCTTTCCTATAAATACGATCCACTCGTGCTACAATATTATTAGTCGAATAATTCAGCGGTTCATTATTGTCAAAGAAATAAGGAAGTGTTAAAATGAGGTGCATATGGTGAAATATTTTTGATTTTGAAGGTGAAAGAGAATTAATTTTGTTTTTTGCAGGACATTTTGTGTACTATTTGTGACAATTTTGTCGCTTTGCATTGGAATTCAGGGCATCAATGTGGAAGGCGAAATTGTTCAAGGAGAAAATGTGAAATTTGTTGCAAAACACTGGGACATTACAACCGAAGATGTGACGATCACTAGTATTAATGGAAAGGAGGCATCGTTTTATGGCGACAAAAAAGTCACCTATCTAGACATTCTCGACCAAACCGTTCATTATTTGCCAAAAGGAATCGAAAACTTTTTCCCGCTTCTCGAAAAACTGTCGATCGTTGGTTCGGAACTCAACTCAGTGAAATCCGACAACTTGAAGCCTTTTGTCCATCTGCAAACGGTTAACTTGAAAAACAACAAAATCACCACCCTTGACAGTAATGTGTTTGAGTTCAACCCTGAAATCACTACACTTTGGATGAGCCGAAACAACTTGAAACATATTGGAGCTGACATCTTGACACCGTTGAAGAAATTGACGTACGCCGATTTTTCGGCAAACGAATGTGTTGACAAATTGATTGACGAGGAAGGTTCAGAGACAGTTGATTTCTCCACCTTGGTCAACGAATTTAAAACCAAGTGTGCATAATGAAATAATAAATCTTTTATAACTAGAACTGTAAAGTGCGATCTCGGTTCGATATGGCGTAAATCGTTCGACACAAAGTCGAGAACTTAGTTTACGACATCGAGAACGAATATTCCACTTCACATTTCTAGTTATATAAATAAGTTCGCTTGCTCTACCGTAAAGTGGACTTTACAGTAGAGAGAGATATAAAGACCTTTACTCAAAAATACAATACAATAAATTTAACTCATCAACTAAAAGTATATTTTTTCGAGTTCTCTTATGGTTGGGACTTTTGTTATCCTATATTTGCAGAGAAATGATAAGCGCATCCCATCATGGCTGGGATAGAACACGCCTGACGGCTTTTTCGTGAAATATTTGAAGACGATGGACAAATCTGTCAAAATAAAAAAATTTCAACTTGACTCAACTCGACTCAACTTCAACTTTTTCTTTACCCAACACATTGTCATAGGGCTATTAGAGTAGCGACATGGAAGTTATTTTATGAATCATTTCTTCCTTGGTACCTCGTTCCATACGTAACAAAGAAAAAATTGAGGTTTCCCGAAAAAGGTTTTTCTGTTTTTCGATAACTTAAATTCAAATTGGTGAAAATTCACTACATGATAGTGTTATTCCTTTAATAGAAATCTTTAATTCAGTGCACGATGCTACATTTTACATTAATTTGTGTCAGTTTTTCAGTTTATCTTGTTTGATATAGGCAATATCAGGGACTAACCTAAGGATTTTTCTGTGGGTGGGCATATCGACAAAAGGGCGCAAATAGGCCTATCCTAGGGGCGCCAAATACAAATTTCATAGAAATTGTTAAAGTTTAAAATTCTGTTTTGTTTGTCATAAACGTAAAGATATAGTATGTTATACGATCGAAAAGGTGGTGAAAACTAAAGCTTTTTGATCCGAGTTATGTAAACTATTTTCCATCCTGGAGTACCAAAAATTCACATTCCAAAAACATAACAAAATCGAACTGAATATTTTGCTAATGTAACCACAACATATTGTAGTAGTTCGCAAGCAATCCGTATGAATCGAGGAGGACTTAGTCAAGTACTAAATTATTCCAATTCCTCCAATTACCGGACCCATTTCTAATTACTGGATTAATTCCGTTTTGGCGGTTTCGCTGTTCAATTCCAATTATTTCCTATTCATTGTCTACTTTTTAGAAACAATTTTCCACATATTTCCTAAAATTTGTCTTTATTTTGATAATTATCTTAGATCTTATTCTTCCTTCAAATGTAAAGAAAATGAACAAAATCGTCTAATTTACTGCAGTTTCGTAGTTGTCGGAGCAGCCGGCAAATAATCGTAATTGAAGGAAATACTAGAAATTGATGGAATTACAAGGAATTGACTGGAAATAATAGAAATTGAAAGCAAATGAAAGGAAATACAAATAAATATTATGAACAAATGAATCAGTGACTGAACTGTGTTTTCTTTTAGTTTTTACTTTAAATACCAAAACCGGTAATCAGATTCCGATTCCGTTTTAGCGTTTCAAAAAAGCTCAACGAGCCAAATCGACATGATCGAAATTCGCGAAACGTGCAGCGAGTGAGAAGTACCAGTTTTTTTTTTTGGATTGGCTGATTCTATGATCATCATACTCATCCGTATTTCCTCTCAATTACTTTCAAATACTAAAAATTTCTGTTATATTTCCAGACAATTCCTTGTAATTCCATCAATTTCTAGTATTTCCTTGAATTGCTATTATTTATTGGATGCTCCAGTAATTCCTTTAAGGGTGTGTAGTCAATTACTGAGTCGGTTTCCCCTCGGTACGAATGCCTATAAACCATATGAATGCCGAAAGCAATCCGTATGAATGCTAAAGGCAGTCCGTTTGAATGCCGAAAAGTGAGAATGAGAATGTTGTTCCAGGATGAAAATATAATTTAGACTTGCCTTGGGGAATATTTCAAAAATTTATATGAAAATATGCAATGACAAATACCTGAAGGCAACTTATAATTAACTGGTCTTTGAAACTCTCGGTCTGATCGTAAGAATTTATTGGAAAAAGTGAAAAGTATTCTAATCGTCGTACTTTTTGGTATGCAATTTGCGTACTTTGTATATTTCTGTTAAATTTTCCTTTGTGGGCAAATTTGAATTTGTAGGTGGCATACAATGTTCCTTAGGTTACAATAAAAGTGGGCAGCATACCTTGTTTAATTAAGATATTTCTGTCTTCATTAACACATACAATTTAAAGTTCTAGCACAGCACTGCTACTAGCATGAACACTGAATTGACAAGTGTCAAATTTGGAGGCTTTAGTGATACGAGCTACCGAGGATTATTTGCATTGTATATTTTAAGCCTCCGAATATTTTCTATGTTCGTGCTAGTATTTCAAGAATCAATCTCTCACAAAATAATTGATTTTCATTAATTCGCTAATCCGAAAGAAATATAAGTACAATTATGAGCATCCACGGCGTTACGCTATTGATGTCACGCACATTTACATAACTTGAACGTGAATAAGAGCAAGTCTTGCTATTTTTCTGTTAAATGTAAAATGTGTTATCGAACTGCTGAAAAAATGTGAGCAAAGTATTCAGTTTTATTTTCTTGTCCATTTCCTAAGATTTTCCCATTTCAAACACTTTTCTATCATTCCATTTGTAGAAGAGAAGAAAAAAAAACATTTTATTTCAAATATCTATCCTCAATTCTTTGGAAAAGAAACATTATGTTTCGTTTGTTATTTCAGTTACGCTTAGTACGTACAAAAGATATATTTTCGGATTTTTTTTTTGAGCAAGTGGACACAATATTTGATGGGTTCATTGATTTGATCAAAGAAAAAATACATTATTTTAGATTTGGGGATTCGACAACGAACTTGGCTATTAATTTTGTGTTTTTGACAATCCATTTGAACACCCTGTTGCTATAAAGAAAATCAATTCAATTTGAACTTGTATCTGACTTTTTTTTTCGTATATTTTTTAAGCTTCAATGAAAATAGCTGTGTTGTTGACTAGTTGCTTAAAGAATGTATGTGAGCATGTGTTATGAATAGCAAGGAGTGGATAATAAATAAGGGAATCTGGATTTTGTTATACATTTTAAAGATTTATTGTTGGTTCTTCGTCGAAACCGTTCTCCACTAAAATATAGACCTCGAATCCTGTCAGATTATTTGAGAGGTTATACACTTAGCTGGTCGATTAACCGACGGAAAACTATCCGCATAGCATTCATGCTACAGTAAGTTCATTTTTGTGTGACTTAAAACCATCGTCAACTGACGGGGATTGAGCAACAATTCTTTTGCAATGAAGCGTTCCACGTTTGTTCAGTAAATCAAACATGAGACTATACTAAACAATTGTGATTTCAAAGCTGTTCTTTAACATTTCAATCTTGAAAAGCGTTCACAGCGAATTATTTCATTATTCACCTACCTAAACTCTAAGTAGAACTTTTCTCACTCGGATGCAGTTTGAATTCAGAGTCATTTATTAGGGTTCTTCGTGCATACAAATAGAATATAAAACCAACTTACCAGCAAAGTTTTATGTTATCTTAAGAATATTAAAAAGACGAAAGAAAAGTCGAATGCGAGGTCGAATCGTTTTCAAATTCATTACGTAAATTATTAATGCTAATTAAATTCATAACAATAACTTATGCCCTTTGTCAGAATCATCCCTTTGACATTTTCATCTATCCGATGGAATTAATTGGATATAAAACCAATGCTGTTGCAAAAGTTATTACAGCGACACACAAAGCTGTTCTAAATTCATTGATATCCTTAATATAAAGACCGAATATCTAAAAACATAAAATTCTCTCAGCTGCCTAACGCATTTATAAAACAGTTTTCGAACAAATTCTCCATTGTTTGTCATCCAATTCATTGGTTCCACAGATGATTACATTTTAATGGTCTTCCGAATACACAATTTTGAATATTCCATAGAATGAAATATGTGGCTTTGGGTGTATTAAACATTATACAATTTATCCCCAAGTGTTTAAGAACAAATCCCCCCGAACAAATCCGAATAACCTCAGTTTGAATCAAGAGCGTATACATATAAAGTAGGGACATGCCAAATAATGTATTTCTGTACAAACATAAACACGTAGCATGTACAATGTACAAGAACACATCCATCAAAGTACGGTTGTTCGATCGAAATAAACAAAAATGTCGATAGAAAAAATTGAGTTAAGAGGAGTATATATTCGAAGGAAAAAGTAGAAAAACAAACCTAAAGTGCATTTACATTGAACGAGCTCGTTCTGATGTTATAAATGGTGAACAGGAAAATAAATTTAAATCTGCTGTGCACTGCACAGCACACCCATATATACAACAAAGTATACAATTTTCACAATGGTTATAGGGGATGTGGAAGCTGTTTTTGTGGAATGGTACATGTTCTAAATATAGCTCGTGAAAAACGATATCGACCGTTTTGATGCGACAACTATGCTATTTTTAGAACTCGGGGAAGTGGGTTACGCTGTGAGGTATGCGGATATATAGACCGGAGTTGTATGTACATGTATATTGCCTCTGTATATATATAAAATAAATGGGAAATGCTTACGTATGACGTACGTATACTATACATCAATATACATATATATATTATGAACCAAGAGCTTAACATCAACCATAATAGCAATGCCGTCCCAAATGAGAGGAAGGACATTCAAAGCGGTGATGGTGTTTGTATTATGCCATTTTTACTCATACATACAATTGACATGTATATATACGGTAAGGCATGGAAAACACTAGAAATTTGGCATACTGTATTCCTCTATGACGTATGATCTCTGTTATTGGGAGAATAAGAATAAAATGAAGAAATTGTTCGAATTCGTTTATGTGTATATATGTTAGTAATCTATATGATGTGGAGTAGCATGGGTAGCGTGTAGCATCGTTTGAATTCACTCCGAATTACGAAGATGGAAATTGAGTTTATTATTCCTATTACTGTTGCAGATTCGATAATAAATAAACATGTAAATGCAATTACATTGGAATATATCAAATGAAATAGGATTTAAGGAGACTTTTTATTGGCATTAATTTCAAATATGAAACTTAATTTTGCGGAAATTGCAGAAACTTTAGTGAATCGACGTCTTTATAATAAAGTATGAAATGTTATGATTTTACACATAAAAAATTATTAAAATATAATTTCCAAATTTTGGTTAGAAAGATGTTTTCTAAATTATTTTATGATATTATTTCCATATCGGTGTCTATATTGCAATACTATTATTTATTTAAAACCAAATACCCTCGAAGGATTCTTCTGACAAACAGAAGACCGAAATCGAACGCAGTTCCTATTGGAATTTCTTATATGTGCCCAGTAAGGTATTCGACCCCAGAATCCAAAACTACTTCTTCGAAAAATTTCTATAAGAAAAGTGTAAGGTTTCAGTCTTTTTACGGTTGAAAACTTCAACTGTACATGTGTCAGTGTGATTGAATTGTAAACCCAGTAATACCCTATTTGCCCCGGAAGTACACGCAACTACCTTTCTAATGACACCCCACACGACCATGTGCGGCTCATGTAACTGGAGAAATTTTTGTAAGAAAAGCGCAAGTTTTCGGTTTTTGATCGCCTCACACTAGCCACACAAGCTTCGAAGAACTTTTTTGAAAGTGGTTTTGGGTTCTGAGGTCGAATACCTTATTGGGCACGTATAGAAAAGTTCCAATAGAAAATGCGTCCGATTTCGGTCTTCTGTTTTTCAGAAGAATCCCTCCTCACAAAACTCAAAGGAATCACTAGTCATCTGTTATCGACGTAAATGACAAAAATAGTGAATGATCTCTAGCTATCCTCATATATAGCTTTTAAACAAATGAAGTAAAAGATTTTTATAAAATATTTTGGATGTTTTTTTTTAGCTACAATCGCTAAACCGAACTGGTGTGCATACGTTATTTTGCACCAGCTGGTCCCATTTGGAATTGTATGTGACCAGCTGGTGCAAAATAACGTATGCACACCAGTTCGGTTTAGCGATTGTAGAATATTATGAATACGCATTTTGAAAACAAGATTTGAAAAGAGAAAGATAAATTGCCACGTCCGGGGATCGAACCCGGGCGTTCTGTTCGATAATTTGCCGTTTCATTTGAAACATTCAGCTACGCTGATTCGATTGAAAACTTTGTCAATTTATAAAGTGTCTTCAAATTCAAAAACACATTCGACAATTTAAACTTTTGATCAGGGCCTATTTTTAGGGAATTTGGAATTAATAAAAATTCAATAAAATGGGCCTTGCTTTTATTTTACGATGTTTCGTTAGAAGCAAGCCTTTACGAAACATCGTAAAATAACATAATATTCTCAAATCAAAAAACCTCCTTCGTATAAAACGTAAGCTGAAAAAAAATGTAACAATTATTTACTATAAATATTTGACACGAATATATAAATATTTGTAACAAATAATTAAATTTGGTTTGAATAATTGTATTTTTTTCCGTGTAAAATGCAAATTGTTAGTTATCGATATGTATAGGAAGAATAGTCTCATCATATACCTCAAATGGTTAGAAGCAAATGTACTGATCTCTTTCGAGCTACTAACTTTTAATATATACCTCAAAAAACACTATGACTGAATGAACAATGCAAAATACAAAATGTAAAACACCTTCCATCAATATCAATTGAAATCGATGTGAATGGTCACCATTTGGTATATATGGACGTTCGCTTTTTTTCTGTGTCATTGCAAATAAAAAATGTTGATTAACCGGAATTGAAAAAGTTTATTCAAATTTTAATTTGATTTTTTTTTTTAGCTTTATGCAAACACCCCCGAATGGATATATCCTCGGGTTTTAATATCGCCTTTATACAGAAAACAAAAGATAATCCTGATTAGTTTCAATCGAAACTAGCAAATGCTTTTAAAATGTAAAATACTTTAATTCCATTGTGACATGTGAAAATTTATTACTAAGCTTTTAATGATAGAATTGAAGTTTTTTTTTCTATCATATTTGAGTGCTAAGATCCATATCTAGCCAATTTTGTTGGAAGCATGCTTCAATGGAATGGAAAACCCAATTTTCTAAATTCAGCAAAGCTTGAAGTAATGCGAGTCGTGATTCGTTGAACCACTACACAATAGTAGATTACCTGATTCTAAGTTTTTGAGTTTGTGAGTGGCGAATCGCTGCTGGTCGTGGCAATAATTTGGAACCTCGTACATACTTTAAGTGGGATGTTTTCAGTACTGAACAATTTAATACTGCTGAAGTCAACTCTAAATATTAAAGTTCCAATATGGATCGTCCCCCATCGGTACACGGATGAAGATTTTTGAAGGTACCAAACATTTTGTTCTACGACTTTTATTATTCAGAGCTAGACGAGGGTAGACATTGTGTATATATCTGAGCTTCACACATCGTAGGAAGTCGAAATCGGTACCAAACTGAACGAATTCGGTTTCACTAAAAAATGATTATTTTTTTTAAATTGTTGAAAGATCGGGTTGAAAATTATAAAAAGTGACTTGTCAGCAACGCCATACCTTCCAACAAAAATTATATTTTTAATTGCATTCTTCATTGGGCTTCAATACCTCAATTTCGATATTGTCTTGGATTTTGTAAGATGGTTGAGATATATACTATGGTTATACTCTCGTCCTCGATAGGGACCATGTAGCACCACAAAACAACAAATGCTTTTCATCTTACAACAACAATCTCCATCCTCACACCGTTGCGGGAAGATAAAGCACGTGGGCTCTGAGCACACTGTATCTTTTAATGTTATCTGCTGCAGTAATTTTTCGTTAGCGAAAAGATTTGCTGGAGCAGGTGCTATACAAATATTTATCCGTATCAGATTAAAAGTTTGTATACATCAGTTTTTACGAATAATTTCACAAACTAATTATCCACGTGCCACGTCTGGCATTCGAAAAACAATGCAAGTAATCCTTTTGAATCATTTTTGCCAGTCTGTGGTTGGAAGATTTTATTCAATAATAAGCCCGAATAAACCGTCAACACAAAAATAATTTCCAAACGAAATTGAGGCTGTTGTATTACTTCCATCAGAGTCCATAAAACAATTCGAATCTATTACAACTGACACATTCTAAAAGTTTTGAATACAATCAATTTGAAAATTTCTTATCCTAAACTCAATCGAAAGGGTTGTTTATAACAATTACATTGTTTGCTGGTTTATGTATGATATTTATCGCAAGCACTTGTGTGTTTGCTGCTTTAATAGAAATTCTCTCCTCCAGGTGTTAAAGAATCGGAAGTATTTCTGAAAATGTTCTTGCCATTTAAGGAAATTGCTCCATGAAATATATGAAATATTACGCTCATATGCAGCATAAATCATAAATTGTTCGTGTTTTATTGCATATTATTCGGTGTATAAAAATGTACAAGTTTTGAAATTCTAAATTCCTTCAGTTGCAGCCAGCGTTGCAATGTTTTCGCATTTTTTTCTATACTACAAACCGAAACCCTTATAACGCTAAAAAGTCATATGGTGGATCTAATAAATTTCAATCAACAATTGTATCACATCCCCTACAACAAATTTAAGTTGGTCCATTTGGAATTTCTACACTTGGGAAAGTTTATTCCGTTAATGAAATTTAAACGGATCAATTAAGTAAGATGATTTTTCATGAGTATATTATTTCTCGCAGATACGTAGCCATTATGTGTCCTTTAAAGCTTTTTTATTGAAATTTAAATCATAGAAATATTGGTGCCTCAATGTACCCAAAAGAAAAATTGTTAAGCCATCTTACGGGTCAGTAAAATTGCCACCGTAAGGTATGCTTACGTAGGTAACATAATTTATAAATGTCGACGTTGAGTGCATATAGACTATGTTGAATATGTTCGCATGGTCGCTATAAATCTTTTTCACCTGTTAGTTGCAAAACATTTATACACATAGATTTTAGCACGGGGTGGGAATGAATAGTATACCACAGTTTCGACTAAAGCATATGTGTGTAGCGATTCATTGTAGTAAGAAGAGCACTTTACTGTGGAAAAAAAATGGGGGCAAGGTGTAAAAAATTTAAAGAACCGAATGCAAATGTATACTTCGAGTGTTCGGTGGATACTTCTTTTTTAGTGTACGCTGAATAATAAATGAAGGGAAATTTGTTCGTTCCACATGGTTACGTTTTTTGTGGAGCAATGAAGAATTAGCGGAACTTATACTTGATTTTGTGGGAATGACATTTTGAATTTTTTTTTTTTGTTCTGTGCACAACCAAATGACGGAAAACGAAATTAGAATAGAGTACAGTGGATGATGTTAGTTTCATTTAACAGTTGAAAACTTTTCCAAGAATTTTAATTAAATTTCGTTGTGTGGTACTTTTGTTCGACGTACTCAAAACGGAAATATATCATGTGTTCCAAAACCGTTTCGGTATACTGTACAAATATAACACAAGCGAGGCACAATATCAATTCTTGTGAACACTTTTTAACGACATCATTAAAGATTTATTATTTTTCACGTGAAGCTGTAAACGCTGTGGTGGTGGTGGTGATGGTATACATACATTCAATTTATATAATTTTTTTTAGATCTTAAACACAATGACGGAAACAGAAATTGCTTTACGGAAAAGTTGTAAAACGAGAAATGAAAAATTCATAATTTTACGATGGAAATGATTATCAATTAAAGGTAGAATTCGAGGTATGAGCGCTAAAACAATCTGAAAAACGTTAAATTTTTCATTGGGCCTGAATCGTAACTTGGGAGTGATATGGCGGGTACTTTGAGATTTATATGATTCATGATGACAATTACATTCAACTATAAAATGATTTTAGTTCATTCCATAAAATTGGTGTTGAATGTGTATATT
Organism: Bradysia coprophila; assembly: GCF_014529535.1. NCBI lineage: Eukaryota > Metazoa > Arthropoda > Insecta > Diptera > Sciaridae > Bradysia > Bradysia coprophila. The sequence continues at coordinate 1,881,633 of NW_023503616.1, forward strand.
GGAAGTTAGTGTTAATATGCTATATACAAACAGAAAATGCTATGAGTGAATGGTGAATGTGTAAGGTGATAACGTATTTTACCACCAGAGCATACTCATATAATGTACGACATCATTCATTTCATCTAACATAACATACGACAACGATAATTTTGGAGAATTTTTGAATCACAAAGTTCAGTCTATATTTTCGTTTTCAGTTTTCATAGACCAGTATCCACATATTTTTATTGAATAATAAATTGCACCACATTTATTTAAGTGCCATCAATTACCATAATATCCAACACAGCTCCTTCATTTCGCTTTCACTTCTGTCCAGCAAAAAAGATGACCAAAAATAAAAAAAAATCGAAATGAAACTAAATCGACGATACAACAAATACTATTCAAATAATCCCAATACTAATACTGAATAATTGCTTCCCATAAATAAAAATGCAAAACATCCGTTCAACATGCTTTTGCTTAATGCTCTGAAAAACCGAACAATAAACATATTTTCCACAAAATGAAATAAGCGATGTGTCGCCGCATTTATCTTAATTAATATGAGTTGAACATTATGAAATTAGCTTCATCATTTTGATGTACATATTACACATTCCCGCCAGTGCGCTCCAAGAGATGGATCATCGTCTCTTTTGGTTCAAATAACACAAAATAAAATATTCATCATTGGGAGCATACACACACAAAAAAAAAGAACAACAAAAGTGACTGCGACCGATCTGCGGGGGTGGTATTATTGTGTGTGATATGGATATTTATATGGATTAAATAGATATGGTTACGGCTAGGCTTGGCTGAATAACAAGAATATGTGTGCTGCCATAGCATTGGCAAGGGTATGAGAAATATCATTTATCAGCATGACAACGGCACTTATTTTAATTAATTACATTGAATAAACTATTCGCGCTAAACAACAACAAAACGATTCAAAAGTGCTGATGAGTTTCGTTGTTTATGAAAAAGGAGCGGAGATAAAGATTTTTCTTCTCCTTTTCTTCCAATTACTTTGTTCATATTTTGAATAGGATAAGAAAACACGCCCGAAAGATATGACCTCGAATTAAGCTCGGGTAGAGATATATCCGACAAATATATCTTTCAGGCTAGCAAGGGCAATGACACTTCCATTTTACTCTACTTATTCGACTTTATTTGGGTTGAATGCTTAATGAAATTATTCCGTTGTATGCACCCGAACAGAATCGGAAACACCTGCAAATTATTGCTAAAACAATAAACAAAATTTTAAATTGGTGGCAAATTGATGGAAATGGTTCGTATGTTTATTGCTGAAACTCCATCCCACTCCACATTTATAATTGAATCAAAATCAAAAATCAACATCTCATTTGCCGACATGATTAAAATTGTAATTTATTTCTTGAAATTATTTAACCTTACAATTGATTCGTGCAACAAGCAATAATTTAGGGCTTTAAGTATACTTTATGTTTGTGCTAGAGCTACTATCGAAGTTACTTATATTTTTGTAGATGTAAATCGAAACTCTGCATCCAACGTACATACGTTCCAACCATACCAATTACGAAAACTTGTTGCAAAGTTTCTGGTACCTTCAAAAAGGTATGTTTTTTTCGTAACTATTCAACGCACCTTACTGCGCAATTACGTCTATACCAAGTGATATGAATAGAATTCATTCGAATTATATTTACAGAAAAAGAATTTGGTTGAACAAAGAAATAATTTTGGGGTGAACTTTGTGCAAAAGTTTACAAAATACCTTTCGTAAATTACAGTATTCATTCGTATTGTATGCCAGTTTGATATTTACTGTCTTAATGATTCACAATTATCATTTATCTTTTTCAGCAAAACTCGATGGTGTCAAAACATATATGCGCATGAGACGAGTACCAAATCATCTGCAAGTTAAAGTAATCAAATGGTTCGACTATTTATGGCTGACACAAAAATGTTCGGATGAAGAAAAAGCAGTATCATGTCTTCCTGATAAATTAAAGGTAAACAAATTATAGTCGTATTCCATTTCAACTCTGTTGCGACAAATCCGAAATGTAGAAAACATTTTCGTTCGTCCTAAAATTGTTCTGCGTCCCGTACAGGCTTTTAGTTTTAAAGCATTTGATTTTATTTTATTTATCCTTTGTCAGGCCTTGGGAATTCTTGACATGAAATAGGCGGTGAAGGAATTATTTTCGAAACATTGTTACATGCTACTTTTAGAATAACATATTCGTCCGAAGGTTTGACTACGCTACGATAGTTTACATTAAATGGTAAAACTTTTTCCAAATTATATTGTTAGCGAACCATAAAACTGTATTTCCCCATTGTAAGCCTTCAATACCAAACTTATGTTTCATTTCTTTATGTAGCTTTCGGTGATTCTAAAAAAAGTTTTATTTACTGGGTTCGTATGTAAAGCACTCGCATACGCTACGTACGCTTCATCATGTGTCTGAGCGTACTGACCCGGGTAAAAGTCTTATTAGTGGAGGTTCAAACCGATTTTATCGTGCATTTGATGATAAAAGCACGAAACTTTTACCATCGATAAAGATTGAAATTCTGAGCATTTTTGGATATGGTGCCCAAAATTTCCGCCCCACTTCCTCCTCTGATCCACCTTCAAAGTTTTCGATAATTTAGGTAATTTTGATGAATTTCTGTCAAGCAACTATTAAAGCTACAGAGGCAATATGGGGGCTCAAATGAAAATACCTTTTAGAACAAATTTTAAAAATCATTTAACTTTAACCTTAAATTCAAAATGTCAATTTTTCCTAAAATCGGAAAAACTGCCGGAAAAACTGAAAATTCTGGAAATTTTTTTCCACTAAAAAAAATTTGAACCTTCAGCTTTCATTTGAGCCCCATATTGCCTATGTAGCTTTAATAGTTGCTTCACAGAAATTCATCAAAATTATCTCTACATCGAAAACTTTGAAGGGGGGTCAGAGGAGCAAGTTGGGCGGAAATTTTGGGCACCATATCCAAAAATGCTCAGAATTTCAATCTTTATCGATGGTAAAGCGATCAAATGCACGATAAAATGACCTTTTGTATGAAGATGGACCTCCAGCTCCACTATATGAAATCGTAACTTCTATGTACGTTACATCATGAGGAATGAACTGCACATAAGTAATGGATTTTAATTCCGTGACAGTAATTTATGAACAACTCAACGACCTGATGGTTAACACGTCTGCTTTCGATTACACCCTACAGAGGTCATTTTCCAAAATTGTGAGCATGAGTATGATCAGCGATCGCGTTTGGCTCTACCAACTGATTGAATATCTATTTATCACATTTATCCACCCTCGGTCACTTAAGAAAAAGCAAATGAAGCTTTCCTGTGAAAACGTTTTTTAGAAGCGCTACCAGAATTGTATTTTTCAATCTTATCTACTGGAATCCTAAATATAGATCTACTGCGTTACCAACGTAAAGAAATCCCATTCGCTTATCTAAGCTGTTACTGCTGTTTCTCTCCGTTTCTTTGATTTCTCTAATTTCGTTTGCTAGTTCAAATGGCGAGAATTCAGCGAAAACAACGAGAACAAAACTTAGGTCGAATGCCATAAACAATTCATTGCCATTATTTGTCGATAGCTGCTTATAAAATGATAATACAACGTTCGTCAACTATTGCAGAAATAATTGATCAAATCAATATATATTTATACGTGGTGTATGCTTTAGAGAGACACAGGGAGAGATCTCTTATAAATAAATAGAATTGAGAAAACTTCAATGTTTTAAGTTTAAAAACTTAGCAAAAGTGTCAAGTGGATATTGAATATAAGTGTTTGCGCATTTTTTGTTGTTGTTGCTATAATGTTTTCTAACATTTTTTTCTTCTTATTTTTCTATTTATTTACAGGCTGAAATAGCTATTAACGTCCATTTAGATACACTGAAACGTGTAGAAATATTCCAGAATACTGAAGCTGGTTTCCTATGTGAATTGGTGCTAAGATTAAGGCCTGTGCTATTTTCACCTGGCGATTACATTTGTCGGAAAGGTAATTTTCTCTAAACATTTTTTTTTCTTCTCTTATTCCTTCATTTCGCTGGGTTATTTAATTATTTTATTATGGAAATTTCATTCGGTTGCTGGTATTCAAATAAGGGAAAAGCTTACCGAACGGAAATTACGAGAAGAGATTACTCATAACGACTTTATTTTTAATGACATCATTTATTTTTCGCAATTATTTTCGATGCGAGAAAATTGCATGTGTATGGGTGGTATGGTGAATGTTGTATTAAAAATGTTGAAAAGTAATTTTGCTTAAACAGATAAAACAGTCGTAAAATAAACATTAGTGGTCCGAACATAAATTTGAATTGGAAAAAATACGCACTCCTTGTCGTCGTTCGTCGTTGCAGAATAATGGTTTAAATGAAATGCAAATTTGACTACAGTGGAGCGTTCATTATTATTATACGGTTTTTTTTTCCTCACTTTATTTTAATTGGACGTCTCGAAGTTTCAACTGAAGAAAATGATAATGGAAAATTTTGTAGCGTCCTTTAAATCCACAATGAAAATTACCGTCTTTATACATTCAACACAAAACACTTTTCTGAATATTTTCGTAATTGATAAAGAAGCTAATTAAACGCTAACATTGTGTTACACAACACCTTAATTTTCGCTTGTCGCATTTTTTCTTCAACTGGTGCTGAACAATTTGGTGAAATTATAACTTATGGGCCGCGATTTAATTGACTTTGTTTGTAATCTGAAAATGCGGTTTATTTGGTATAGAGTATTAATTTCAACAATCAATCCCGTTCATCTCGCAAATTCACATTGTTACGGATTGAGCGCTGTTCTAATTTTCAGTGTTTCCACATTTTCATAAGCTCTTATCCCGAACTTCACAAACTTTTAGCGCGATTTAATAGATGTTAAATGTGGAATACATTTCAAATTACATACATTACATATACTCGGCACCGACTAAACATTATATATAGAAAATCACCGGCTTTCGAAAACTATCTACTGGGAGATGCGGGAAATCAGAAACAAAACTACATTTTTTATTTACATCTTTAAAAAGAAAATTCTATTTAAAATCGCTTGATAAGATTTTAGTGTAGACAATTGAGTCGTACAACTTTACTATTGCATAGAAAAATAGGTCAGCATCCTCTTAAATTTTTTGTGTAACAGTAACTTATTAACCATACGAAGAAACACCTTTGGATTTTTGGCTAAAACATGAAGAATCGATTTTTTTAACTGTGAAAATTCTATGTCTCCAGTTTCGTGGCTGATCACAATGTGAATGTGAGATACTCTCAGAGTTCTACAACAACCAAATACAAAGTATACAGTAGAAGGTTCCAAAAATAAGCAAATAAAATTGTACCAAGTCATACAAATCGAAACACTCCGATCCGAAACATGTTTCGAAGACTCTGCAGAATTCTGTGAATCTTGGAGACAGTGATACCGTACATCAAATGCAATGGAAGCGAAGGGAAAATGAATTTTGCCTGGTTTATGGTCCTCATAGACAGACGACCTCGGCATTGCACGATATTTGTTTCTAAATTTGGTCACCCATGTCAAAAATGGTCTAAAATATCAGTCGATACTGTCCAGAATCTGGAAATAATCTGCAATTCTGGAAAAATTGGTCACTTACATCAAACGCAATGGAGGCGAAACGAAATTTAATTTTGCCTGGTTTATGGCATACATAGACAGAGGACCTGGGCATTGCACGATATTTATTCCAAAACAGGGTCACCCATATCAAAAATAGCGTGAAAAATGGGTAAATAAACCGTCGTTACCGTGCAATATTGCACGGTATCGACTGATTTCAAACTAATATTTCGACTTATTTTTAATATGGGTGACCCTGTTTTGGAATAAATATCGTGCAATGCCCAGGTCCTCTGTCTATGTATGCCATAAACCAGACAAAATTAAATTTCGTTTCGCCTCCATTGCGTTTGATGTAAGTGACCAATTTTTCCAGAATTGCAGATTATTTCCAGATTCTGGACAGTATCGACTGATATTTTAGACCATTTTTGACATGGGTGACCAAATTTAGAAACAAATATCGTGCAATGCCGAGGTCCTCTGTCTATGAGGACCATAAACCAGGCAAAATTCATTTTCCCTTCGCTTCCATTGCATTTGATGTACGGTATCACTGTCTCCAAGATTCACAGAATTCTGCAGAGTCTTCGAAACATGTTTCGGATCGGAGTGTTTCGATTTGTATGACTTGGTACAATTTTATTTGGTTATTTTTGGAACCTTCTACTGTATACTTTGTATTTGGTTGTTGTAGAACTCTGAGAGTATCTCACATTCACATTGTGATCAGCCACGAAACTGGAGACATAGAATTTTCACAGTTAAAAAAATCGATTCTTCATGTTTTAGCCAAAAATCCAAAGGTGTTTCTTCGTACGGTTAATAAGTTACTGTTACACAAAAAATTTAAGAGGATGCTGACCTATTTTTCTATGCAATAGTAAAGTTGTACGACTCAATTGTCTACACTAAAATCTTATCAAGCGATTTTAAATAGAATTTTTTTTTTAAAGATGTAAATAAAAAATGTAGTTTTGTTTCTGATTTCCCGCATCTCCCTGCAATGTAGAGAATTTAAAAGCAAACAAATTAATGAACACGATATTTACATGATGCATTATGAAAAGTTTAGTTTACAGAAATGGAGCTCTTCCTTAGTATCTACATTTTATCCTGTTGGATCAGCAATATAAATCTACCTTACCTGTAGCTGAATTCTTTTTTGGTCGGAATTATACCATAAAATGTTCCACAGCATTTTATAGCATTTTTTTACAAACCGTCTTCGGTGGAAGTTTAAAAATAAAATTATTATTCGAAGCAAAATGAAATTATGTCCGAAATTACGACATTTTCACGTTAAAGAAACTATTAACAGCTCTATACTTCTCTTGTGACAATGTAATCGAACGGTTCGATAATAGCTGATTTTGCTCCATTTTATTTTACGATAATGTCCCACAACTTCCAAGAATGAAAGTTTACAGAAAAAAAAGCATGAAAATTTTCCAATTTCTTCTTTGCTCTTTAAAGTCAACGCTAGCATTATGTCGGTGTCGTTGAACATTTTTTCTTGTGTCATTTACAGGTGAAGTGGGCAAAGAAATGTATATTGTGAACAGAGGACGATTGCAAGTTGTAGCTGACAATGGTAAAACCGTGATGGCATCATTAAAGGCAGGTTCATACTTTGGCGAAATTAGTATTCTAAACATGGGAACAGCAGGTAAAGAACTTGGTAAATATCGCAGCCAGGCGGAGAGGATATTTTAAAGACAATATGGAAAAAATACGCAGAGAAATGTTCTTTTTCTTTCAATTTATTTCGATTAATCGTTGTCGGTGTGCAACTGCTACGTTTTTTTGTACCCCCCTTTCAAATAATTTTTCTTTTCCTTTTTATAACAACAATATCGTTGAACGTGTAGAGGATGAAAAAAAAAATTCTTTTTTAATTCCCTTTCGTTGTAATAGAACTTTCTTAGTTTGGAAATGGGTTATGCAATTTACATAAAAAACTCCTTCATTTTCTTTTAACAAAAGTAATTTTTTGTTTTTATTTTATCGAATTTTTGATGATATAAAAACCTGTATTCCGTAGCAGCATAACAACAAAAAGCTTTGCCTGGCAATAAAAATTTTCAATTTTTTCACTTTCCAACTTTTCTCCATTTGGTTTTAATTACCCCCGCCCCCTCACAACCCCCTCGATAATTATGATATTTTGTTTGAATATAGTTGATATATTTCGCTGATTTGAATGATGAATGCATATTTTTTTGTACTTTCCTTGCTATTGAAATTTCCATTAAAAAAACATTTTCACCAACCCGACGTGTATTATGACATGATGTTTCAACAACGAAGTTGAAAGCCCGTTTTCGTTGATATATATTGATTTTCCCTTCATTTTTATAGCGTACTCCAGTCTAAACGATCATCAGATGTTTGACAAAAAAAAATCATCTGCACAAAATTTGCCCCCAGTGACTCAATTCAGCACTAAACTCCGTTTTTATTCGACTGGAAAAAATCCTTTTCTAAATTTGACCACCGTGACAAATTCAAAAATCTCGACAAGCGAAAATGGGATTTTTTTTACCAACCCAATGAATAAAATATACGAAAAAAATGTAAAATACAAACATGAAAACAGCATGTACCCAGTTGGCATTAGAATCTTCCGAGTTTATCGTGAAATTGAACAAAGAACAACTTAAAAAAAAGTGGAAAAAAAGTCAAAGCTGAAACTGTCAAGAAATACAAGAATTAATTAAATTTTCACTTTATTTTCATGAGCAACTTAATCAAATTCTTTTTTTTTTTGTTTGTATCTTCCGGACTGAAGAGAGGCAAAATAAAATTCGTTAAAATGGCAACGAAATACCGACGAAAAGCTCATATTAATTCAAAATTCATTAACTTGAAATTAAATTGTAACTTTGAATATAAACTTTAAATTTGGTACTTGGTAGCAAGGTACTATGTCTATAATATGAATCGAGGCACTTCATATTTTATAACAATTTCGAGTACACGTAGATATGGTGTACCACGTTGAAAAACGTTCGTCTTTTAACACTAGCTTAGACACAAATTTGTACTCAACTATATTTTAGTCGGATTGAAATTATTTTCCATGGCACCACAGTCTACTTCACCATAAAATATACAAACTATTTTGTACGTTTAAAGTAAGCAGAAATTTTCATTCCCGAATAGGATACCATTTAGCTGATTAAGTAATTAAAACTTGAAAATTAAATTTTCGGTCACATCTACCCATGATGACTGATGACGTAATTGACTTCGTTACGAAATAAATTATTTGTGCAAGACGTGTCTTCCCGATTTCATTTCATTTCTTCATTTTCAGGTGTTTTATTTAGTTTGATTTTATATATATCATTCGTCATGGGAATGAAACAATCTGTAACGGAATATTAATTTGATTATGATGAATATTTTGATTTTATTTTAATGTAGATTGTAGACTTGATATTTTATCTTTTTAAATTCCGTTTTTGAGTTATTTGAGCTCGGAATGTCGGGTAATAACAACGAGAGTTAATTAATATTAGGCAGGAATGTAATATATAATTTTGCGGAGAGACTGTGCGCCCCTCGGTGCGAATAGTAGATTGTTTGTAAGCAGAGAAGACAACATAACAAATTCTACAGCAAAGCGATTACACCAAAAAACCATTTTATCTTTTCTGGTGCCATGCACACAAATTCTAGGAATACCCTCGACGAGCCATTTTCATTTCGTTTCTCCTGTGATTATGGGGCAAATATCTTCTACATCTACAACGATATATTCCTTATGAAAAACCAAGAAAAAAAAATCAGGAAATTACTAACATGCTTCAAAAGATATTCTACCTCTTCTCTTTCAACGAAAATTGGAGAAAATAATTATTTTACACAATCATTCGTAAGAAAATACAAGGAATGAATTTTCATGTCAGTGTTAGAGTAATTTTACAGCTTAGCCAATTTATTGCCCGTAAATAATTCAGTAAATTGTAGGTTTTAGATGTCTGCCGTTTTTTTTCCTCTCCCATTTTAGTCAACATAATTTCGTATAATTTGAAAACTTCAGTCATTAACCCAGACATAATTCAATTAAGCTTCTTTGTAATTTTAAAATTTTCTTTGAAATAGAAAGTGAAGCAATACATGCAAATCTAGGACAAAGGTTTTGGTCGAGGTTTTTGTCATTATTTTTATTTTATTTTTTGGTTTGTTTGAATCGAGCAAAACCAAAATTCACCGATTTGATAATAAGTAGCATTCTTCAATTCGTTCGAAACTGAATAACAATTAAAACAAATAGACTCATGGTAGTAGTCAGGGTAATTAAATACCATGAACATTCAGTAACCACAGTGGCGGATTAAGTATTCCAGCGCCCTGGGCATAATAACTCAACGTTGATAATTCTTCAAAGTAAATTGAGTATATCCAATTTGTTACAACCAAAAATTTATTGATTTCTTATCATTTTTCAAATCCTTTAAAAACAATAGAGAGAGAGAAAGAGAAATTAACTTTAAAAAGGTTTCAATTTAAACAAAACGTTTTCTATCTTTCGCTGCCACGAATTTGTCGATGATCAAATCGACATCCAGTTGCTTCAATACATTATTTTCATATAAAAGAGAATTTGAATTTTTAGCCTGCGAAGTGGGGCTTGTGTGATCGAAGAAGTTGGCCGTTAGCTGCGTTACAAATTTGTGACATTTCGAGTATATTGAAACTAAATCTCAACCGATTTCTGTAAACTTTTGACTGATGGCTTTTGACAAGACGAGTAGTTTAAGCCCCATATGTGGTTGGTAGCCCAAAATTTTTGGGAGATATGGCTAAAAGTGGTTTTTTTCGGAGGTCATGGATCACTTGAAATATTTTTTTTTTGAAATCGATAGTCCTTACTCCAAGGGAAATGTTGTTTTAACTCAAAACCATTAATACGAGTTAAAATTCGAGCACCTCAATTTTCGCCATTGGGAAGCTGTTTTAACTTACTTGACTCACCCAACTAACTTCATCGACCTGAAATGATTTTTCTGGTAAAATCATGTGCACTAACACAACGACACTAATCTTAATGAAGTTTTTCCCCGTCCTTTGTTGCCGTATTTCTCGAGATGTGACTTTAACAATGGATCGTATTCGGCGATAAGCTCAAGCACTCCTAAATAGTTGCCGTTACCAGAGTCTCCCACGCGTTCATTTTTTCCTCTAAAAGATAAACCACGACCAGCCAAAAATCGAATAGTAGTAGAACTTTCCGGAACTCAAAACCCGATTTTTTAGAAATTGGCTCGCTCATTTCATAAAAAAAAAGACAAAACACATCACTATGTAATATGATCAACACCAAACTGATATTTATTTTGAAAGCTTTTGCAAATCTGATTAAACCAAGCTCAACGAAACGTGACATGTCAAGGAAGCGAAATCGGTGATTTGGAAACGTACTAAATCTGGCGCACGATTTGGAAACTTTGTCGCTAATGTATGTCTCAATAATTTTCTGCCTTTGCTCGCGTTCTTTTTCCAGCGCCCCAAATCTCCAGCAACCTGGGCAAAGTCCCGAATTGCCCATATGGTAATCCGCCATTGAGTAACCGAAAATCGAATATTGTAAAGCAGATTCTGGAAAAACAGTGGAGAACGTAGCAGACACGCTGTGACGTTTGTCTCGTATGAAATCTAGTGATGGGTTTTTTGGGCCTCAATTGAGGCTATTTAGGGTACACGATCCAGATCCACCGAACTGAGTCTTAGTGTAATTTTTTCTAGCTCAGTGACTGACCCACATAGCCTCAAGTCATTTTTTTTTTCATTAATTACAGGCATGGGCTAACGCTTTGCACTAACTCTTCACATTGAATTCCTTCAGTTACAAACGGTACATTAAATATATAAGCTCCCAGAGCACTTCGCACGGGACTAAAAGCAATATTTCCAGTCTCTCGTACTATGAGTGTGTCAACATTATATGGGTGCATTGTGCACTCATAAAAAATATCAAGCAAAACTTTGGAGATATTATGCAAAATGCAGCTCTGAAAACTTACTCGGTATAACAAAACAAGAAGCACGAAGAAAAACTAACTTTTCAAATAATAAAATGTGGAGTATACGTAATATTATTTTCGAAACGAAAGGGAATTGCTCAACTGGAATGTGTATTGGCTTTAAAACCAAACAAAATGACTTTCCACAAACCACATCAGAAAATTTTGAAGCCACACATTTCCATTGTTGAATTTGTTATCCAATACTTTCAACCAAATAATATCTAAGTTTCCCATATTTTTCTTCCGAAAGTAGAATTGAAGCACTCCTTTTCTCCCATGGTTATGTGTGTCTGAAACTTGAATGATATTTTACTTTTAATCAAATAATCTTCAAAATTGTTTATTGTGACTGCTTCTGTTTTTGCAATTTCACAGTAATTTGTGTAATTTGTGAGTCATCGCTAGACATATTTTATTTACAGTAGTTCTTGACAATTTCTGTTTTTCCTTTCTAAGAAATTCAATTTCTCCAGTATGAATCTTACTTTCCACTTGCTATGAAAATCTAAGTTTTTAGACTTCCTACTTAATTCAATTCAATTTACTCTTTCCAATTCATGAATACCGACATTTACATCAGGAAAATATTATTGTATCCTTTTGGGTATATAAATAAATGTAATGCTTGTTATAGCGTATACACTCTACTTTAGCATCACATTCAATGGAATAAAATTTTCTCATGCATGAAATATTTACAAATTTTTGAAATCTGTACCTTGTATGACAGCGGCATTGTGGATCCAAATGGAAATGCTATATCCTTAACTCATACTATACAGCCAAAAAAAACCGTTCCTTGTGAACTCATCCTATGTATACTTAAACTGCCCTCATTGTTATTTACAAAACATTTTAAAGGTTGGCTTTACGAGCTTACTCAATTCGTTTTCTCTTTAAAATTTCGGTTTATTTTTTGTCATTGTTAATAAAGTTAATGGTTGCGAATTTTCCAGCGTACAAATTTTTTTTTTTTGGTTTCGTTAGTACACAAAACTGTCTGATGCACCTCTGTTAATATATTACATTAATTATAGTACAGTAATACTAACAAGCAGTGGTTGCACTTGGAGTTAATCAACATTGTAATGGGCAACCTGCTAAAAATTGTTGTTGTTCCCATTAAAAAATAATTAACTATGGGAAACCGTTCGTAGTGGTGGTTGTTGATTTTGAAAGAAAATTTTTTCGGAAACCTTTATCATCTGTTTTTATAGCTTGTTACCCCCCCTATTAAACAATCATGTAGCGAAAGCTTTCTATTTTCTTTGGTACAGTTATAGCGGCAGAAAATGGAGAAGTGACATTTTGAACAATTACAGTCCAATTCTCTCTTTTGATTCTACATACGATATTACGATATCTACGTAAATATACTCAAATGTCAAATACCATATTGGTAACGCATGTGGAGTGAATTTAGATAATTATTGTAATTCTTCCGTGTTAAGCCAATACACTTGCCAATACATCGTATCGTATTTGGTTTCTTTGCTTTTAAAGAGCTTTCGAGAGCTTTAAGCCTTTGAATTCTACGGAAATATTTCACTTTTTTAATGGAATCCAAAAGAAGCTAAAGCTTTCGACAGCTCTAGATAGCACACAAATAATGCCATACAGTGTTTTGGCTTAACAGGATTGCAACTCCTCATTTTTCTCAGCCAGTATTAAAATATCATATGGCATAGCCATCGATCATATATACGAAATTTGAATTCAAATAAATACAGTGATGTCTAAGACATTGAAGTCTTTAATGGAAAGTTGACGATATTTTAAAAATTATTAATTCATGGACGTAAGCCTCGTTTTTCTTTGTTATTCCTGTAAAATGTATGAGAGCAGTGGTTGGTACGTTTATTTACTTTTACACATAACACACATCTCTTTCATCGGAACACAATTTCCCATATGCTCCTTCTCTTAAAATTTAAAATTTTGAAGAGTAAATATACGTTTTAGTTAGAACAAGGCCTGGTAGCAACATGCACACTGAAAACACTGTTTCACGTGATACTTTTATTTTTGTTAAATTTAATGTAACCCCGAGAATCCGGTAAATATAATGAGTTTATTTTTAACTAAAATGGTTTTACAGACAGATATATATACATTATATTATTACAGCCAATGTATACCCTTTTTTCCAAGTATATAAATATTGCTTTGCCTGGCGTGGTACCACATTTTACCTTTTTGCGATAAGTACATTTATAATTTCGATAGCTTGTTCATTTTATATCCTCTTTCATTCTTAAATTTAACCATCAACTATACACTTAGCATATACCTATACACTTTTACATCATTTTCTCTACGCATCAATAAATTTACATCCTATTTTTATTTCGCATGATGAGCCGTTTTATTGATGAGAAGAAAGATTATACAGTAAAATATTTGCGGTTTTATGTATATTTACGTAAAGAAGAAAATATTGGCCACATTATTTCAGATGAAACCTGCGACAAAACGCTGTAATACATACATAATACTTAGCCAAAACGCTGCTGGAAAAACAAATCTTTTTTTTATTTTATGGTAGAATTGCATGGAACATAAAAACTAAGCCCTTTTGACCCATCCAAATTGCTTCGCAGCACACCATCCAGTACGCTACAAATCATCAGCATACATATAAGTTATTTTTAATGAACTACCCGGTTCGTACTGAGGTTGCAAGTTGTTTTCGGCTGTGAAAACTTTTTTTTTGTGCCTATTACTACCGTACTTAATGATCCTTCATGTGAATGTACACTCATGCAAATTCCGATATGTAAATAAAATGTTGAAACGTTTACTTGTTAGTGGTACTGTTGATGGGGAAAATGAATTGATTTTAATGTTCTCTAATGATCGTATTTTCGCTGTTTGATTGAGTTTTTCTATTTGATCACAAACAGTTTTACCCGATACGTACATTTTCCGGATTTTTTGCTTAGTGTTCAATTGAAAATGGTCGTAATCATTCATTTAAAATAAATAAAATTGGAAAAAAAATTCTGACACAGAATTGCTTGCAACATTGAATGAAAGAAAATATTTTTTTTCCATTCATTTGCAGATATGTTTTCTGAAGCGTGAAAGTTTAAGTGGCTCCTTTAGTAAAAGCTGTTGGTTTTTCTTCTCATTTTCATAATTCATTCACAGAAGATATCAAAAGTCAGCACCATTTTTTCCCTTCTTTTTGTTGCACTTTTTTGCCTCAATCCATCATTTTTCTTATTTCAACATTTTAATTATAATTTCTATTGAAATTAATTATGGAAATGTGTTTATATTGTGAACTAACATCTTGTTTTCTTTCCTTCTTTTTTTCTTTTTATAAAATAATATCGTTGCGCAACTAGGTAACAGACGAACAGCTAGTGTACGTTCAGTTGGTTACAGCGATTTATTTGTGCTGAGTAAAAAGGATATGTGGGATGTTTTGAAAGAGTATCCGGCAGCAAGAGTAAGATTGGAAGCAATTGCTGTTAAGAGATTGGAAAAATATAAGAAAGCTCCGCTGGAAAAAGGTATGTTATTGTGCGACGTTGATGGATCGTATTGCTGATGATGAAAACTTTATGTTATGTTTGCATGAAAGCTTGCTAAAATATATACCGATTGTAACATGTAATTGTAATTATGTGGCTTTCAAAGCTAATTTACTGAGGCGCGAAGGTTAGACATAAATTGAAATTAATTCTTTATTACAGACATTCCTTAACGAAAACAAATAGAACAACGAATCTACTTTCACCAGATTCACATTAATTAACAGGTGTATTGTCCATTAAATACACCTTGAAATCATTCTCCATTTTCTGAAGACTTTAAGCCTCTTTAAAGGCTTGTAATTTATTAGGAATTTCTCCATTTAATTACCAACATAAAGAGTCCTTCCATGTACATCGTGTGTGAGTTATAATTCTGAATTCATAACTTGACAATAATTTAATGATTTTGTACATCACATTCAATGTTATGTTGCCCATGCAACAGCAACTCGAGTGAGTCTGAGAGGCTCATCGAGAATGTAGATGAGAATAACTCATTGCAGAAATGTTTCGGTTTTCATACCCCCAAATTTATTGGTTCGTTACTTTCGGTATATTTAAATTTAACCTTTCAGAAGCGGAAATCGAATTGCGAGCGACATAGGCATTAAATTTAGAGTGATTGATACAAAATATTTTACTTCGTTTGTTTTAAACATATTTTTTGTTAAACAAGAAGACATTAGCTAAAACTTATCAGTTATTTGGTCGACAACAGATGATTAGCCGCTTCTGAAAGGTCACCTATTTGACTGCTTGCTATTGCGATGGCTTTGATACGTTGTGTACCCACTCCCTTATCCTAATGCTTGACTCATCTCAGCTCAATATTTTAGTGGCGATGGGAAGATGTCAGTCAACGCCTGGTTTGGTAGAAACCAAAGGTAGAACACCTATCGAAGAAATGTGGCTTTGTCAATCTACACACACAGCTTTAACATATTATAATCCACAATTCAGGTAAGAATAGCGGATTTACAATGAAAATGTCTAATACAAGCAAATAAATACAAATCCACAGCCGGGCGCCTAGTCCACGATCAGCGAGAGGTGAATTAGTAGCTGATCGGGCAAAAGCAATGGAGTCACCTGGATCGATAAGGTAATTCGGCAAATTGTGCCGCACACACATTCCAAAATAAAATCGTAATTCTATTTGTCTTAGTCCCAGTGTAAATAGTTCAGATGAACGGCCACGAAGCAGGGCTGCATCGCACCAATCCAGACCGACTTCGCAACCTAGTCGAACCGGTACTCAATACTCAATGATTTTGCAAACGAAATCAAAAATTAATTTTTAAAATTCAAGGTCATCACATCTGTGATTCGCTAACGCATTTATCCGGTGCCATGCCTTTACTTGGCTCCCATGAAGCCTTAGAAGATGAAATAAAACGACTCCGAGATCGATTGCATACAGTCGAAGCGGAAAATGTAACGTTAAATTCGAAATTGACACAACAGCAATGGGAATTGGAAAACCGTTTAGCTGAAATTGAGATGCAATTGTGCGGTGCCTCTTCAGCGTCAAGTATTGATCAGGAGCACGAAGCTGAAGATGTTGAACGGAATCGGGAAAGTATCATTTAACACGAAAGCGTGCTGCCCGAAGCCGTCGCTTTGGTGTATGTTAGCTGCTTATCATGACCGGCGACTGATTTCATTCAATATGGGCAGCTCGAAATTATTAAGTGGTGCATAAAAGCGGATTGTAGTCCTTTGATGGACGCAAAAAATTCATGTACATATTTGATGGACATTACCGGTGATTTAGGTAGATATAGTTCAGAGTTATTTATTTTTCAATTCATATTCACAATCAACGTGAGCTCTATATAACTTCTGTAAATAAGTTTATTGAAAATTGATTTTTAAGATTTAACGATTGACACTTTGCAATGAAATTCTTCCAACATGTATTGTCAAAATGCGACACTTTGGTAACTGCAAAAAACGAAATGCTTTTAGTGATAAGTAAGCAGTTCTGTCCATTTTATTGTATCGATCAATGTTTAGTATAAATTTAAAATTACATTCCACCAACACTCCTGTTTTGATTTTGTGTGAGAGAGTATTGCAAATCTAAAGAAGAAACCTTTTAAGGAAATCAAATTTTTGGCGGTTATAGGATTATAGGAGGATTATAGGTTCCATCGATTCCATCAATTACTACACAACATCCTGTGTAAAGTGTGAATTAACCGATAACCGATACGTCCCTATATCTCTTGCAATTTTTTTAGTGTTCTTGAAATACAACGAATTTCCTCATCTCATATTTAACATAATACGGAAGAAAATTAGGAAATTATTTCAGCGAAACAATTTCACCAAAAGTAGGCACTGGCTACTGTTTACAAAAAGCTGGACAAAAAGTCTCCACATAGCACAATAAATGACTTTCGACTTCTGTTTAAATAAATTTCGTAATGCTCACTGAAGCACATGATTGCCATTTCCCTATGCCATATCGATTCGCATAAATATATAACTGGATGGGGATGCTCACACTGAAAAAAATCCGAATTCTTAAAAATGAGTTGTTAGGCACCACCGCTCGCAATAGGTTTAACAACGATAGCTCATCGAA
The DNA here is from genome assembly GCF_014529535.1 of Bradysia coprophila. Taxonomy (NCBI): domain Eukaryota; kingdom Metazoa; phylum Arthropoda; class Insecta; order Diptera; family Sciaridae; genus Bradysia; species Bradysia coprophila. The sequence continues at coordinate 1,899,432 of NW_023503616.1, forward strand.
TACTCGCAAATCAGTTTCCTATTTTCAATTTATTTCTCATGTTGATGTTCCAAATGGTAGCAATTTTTTTTGCTAATTTTTGTCTTTGAGCCAATTGGAAATAATCTGCATATTGAAGTATTTCACCTAGCCTTTAATGGACGTTTTCTTAATGCAAGGGAACATTCACAAATTACGCACGCACCTAAGGTTGACGGGGATTTCTCAGAGAAACTATCGAGAAACATTTTCCCTTCATACATTATCGATATTTTCTACATATATGGGAGGGAGAGAGGTCTGAGAATCTTCATTTTTCGCGTGCATATTTCGTGGATGGTCTCTCAACCGATACATTCCTTGATGTCGACTCATCTCTTCCACTTACCTCAAAATTTATGCAAAAACTGTTCGCGATGTTATCTATAACTCAATTTTAACTTTAACGTTTCATTTGCATTTTCCATACCTTATTCCAGTAAATTCCCGTTTAGAAACATTTACGATATTTCGGTCTCTTTAATTCCATTTTGAATTGCATATGTGTTTATCATTCCATATAATCCTCCACCAAATCTACCAAAATCGAAATCAATTTTAAACCCGTGCTTATATTGGAAATGATACTAAACGTAAAATTATTCATGAAAGTATTGTTGATGTTATTCATTTGCATCAATTCCACGTAAAGCGTAATGTTATTTCATGCAGAATACGGTAGAATTACTTAATAATTAGCATACAAATCGCAGAATTCATATATAAATATTTACTAAACCAATATATTAACGAACATTGCTGCGGGAGTAATGGATATATATGGTTATACCGGTGAAAATGTTCCAGAAAAAAATGAGGGAGGCTGCTAGAACGTAAAAAAGGAAATAAATCAAAAAATGTTACTATTTACACATCACTATAACGTTTATCACAGGATCATAATATTTCCATAACTTCAGCTGCGAAAAGTCAAAAGGGAAAAGAAACATCTACCATTCATGGTACAAATTGTGTACACTCACATCGTCATGTAAACACTTTCATGAAATTGATAAAGCTAAAAAATATAGCTTCCGGTTTCTATGGTTGTTAATTTTCACGACTGCAACGTTTGTGAAATAAAAATGCATGCGATTCATGTTTCATTTAAATATTTTCGATGCATAAATATTTTACGCAAATTCCCGAAAAAAAAAAATACAAAGCTGCAACGTGAGTGTATATGTATAGCTTGTGTACAAATAAATACAGGATATCATTTCGTTCATGGATAGTTCTGTTATGCACGGTTCAGTCAAATTTATATTTACAAACCATCACAACGGGATTTTTTTTTTATTTAAACAAATAAAAATATTTTTTCCATTAATTTGAAATATTTGCTCCCATTTTAAACCTTTTTCTGCACCTTTCACAAAACAGAGAGTGGCGGTAGCTACTTTATGGAAACGGTAGGGATATATGTGTGTTTATCTGTAAAGGGTTGCATGCGACACGTCAGTTCTATTAGCAACAGTTCTTACAACAACAATTTCCTCGAAAGTCATGATCATAGCCTAGTACATATTCTTGATGCCTTCTCCTGATTATTTACTGTAGTAGAATTAAGAGCTCGATAATGTCAATTTCATCAGAGCTAGTTACAATAAAATGGGAGTAGAACTATACGTTTCACCAGTGGACCCGAAAGGTCGAACTCCTTATAGATTTAATCCTAAAAACCATGTTAACTACTGTAGCAACCAATTTGTACAGCAGAAAGCGACGGACGCTGACTGCAAACCATAATTATCACCTTTCAACTTCCATCTATATCCTCGCAAAGGTTTATTCTGTTTGACACAAAATAGTAAATGGTTTTTGTAAAGAACTTTCTGAGCGTAAACTTACGGTAGACATTTTACTATCATTAGCAACGACAAGATGATCTCTTAGATAGTGTAATGTATGACAAAAATTATTGAAGTTGTAGATCCCGTATCAAACAGTAGGAGGTAGTTTACAACAAATGAAGTAACAGATTTAATAATTGTGATAGGCTTGCCGTTTGTAAAACGTTAATCAACAAAATAACATTATACTTTTCTCTGTTCGAAGCAAAATTGGCCCGGGAAAGTTTATGAAAATGGTTATTATTGACTTCAGAAGAATTGTGTATAATATTTAGCATGATAACTGGTTCACTGACATTACACTACACATTACAGCGCATTATATATTGTCTCCATTCGAATATACATTCATCCCATATAACAAAAAAAAAATGAATTCATTGAATATTGAGAGATTCTCTCCTATATTGTTTTTACTGAAATTCAAAAGAAAAACGAACCGTAGCACATACATTCACCAAAATTATATGGATAAAAATATGAACAAATGTGTGATACATTTAAATATTAAGTGTTGTAAATATGGAATGCCAAAAATTATGATTTTTTATTTCTGTCGCCATTAAACTTATAGGAAAATGTTATGACACACTTAATTTCTTCTATTATTAAAATCGTTTTGATCAATTTACGTAAATAAGTCAAGATTGTCAATATAACAAAAAAAAACTTTGTCAATAAAATGTGTAAAAGAATGATATCTTCTAAGTTTCATTGAGGATCATTTTTCATTTATTTTCTTTGCTTCAAACAAAATGTTAATGAGAAAATTTATATAAATAATCAACCATAAATACCCGCGCTACGACCGAGAACGATAAACCGACCGAAAGTTATATAGCATTTTCCTGAGCCACATCATATTATTTTCGCAAAGGGACCAACGAAAGATAGAATTAATTTTACAAACATTTATTCACATTAAACCAATATTTATAACTTTCGCTGGTTAACCCTTTAAGGGCATTATATGTAAACCGATAACAATAACAATAATGACGAAAATGTCGATATAATTTACCAATTTAAATTTTGGAATTTCTCTATTCTCAATTTTGCACAAAAACAATTCTCGTCGCAAAACAGAGTAATGTTTCTGGGTGAAGTTATTTTTGAATGATAATTTATTAATTAATATTCAATTAATCGCTATGAATGCATTTCACTTCAATGCATCGACACTTCGAATCAACTTTGAAAAGTGACAATGGAACGGTGTGTTTTAATTAGTTTCAAATTATTTAATTGACAATGTTAAACGAATTGTTTTTATATTTGAAAAATTTGATCAGCAAAATCGAATTAAAATTCGCAACATCTGCTGAACGAACATATATATTCACGAATTAGTGGGTGACGATTTTTTTTTTGTTAATTATAATTTCATTTATATCCGTAAATGAAAAATTCGAACTATAGTTGACAATTTGTAGGTAGGCGTTGATTGGTAAATTTTAGATACCATATTGTATCTGATCAAGTGCTAAAGTTAAGTACGAAAATACAGAGTAACACATGCCGTGAAGTTTTTATATAAAATATAAAAAGCAAATGAAATTGAAATTAATTGAATAAAACTGATTTTGTTCTGTGCATTAATATACTTCCCACATTGAAATTGGTTCATATTGAATTTCATCGAGTTCATGTAAATGGAAATTATATTACGCGATGACGATGAGTAGTTATTATTGTTATATTTACCATTATCAGTCATTACCGGGGTCTATTTTAGGTGAGCTATTCCAATAAGTTTACTTTTTCGATCGTTGATTGTTTCTCGTAAGGAAACCGAAGGGTGACGCACTTTTTGGAATAATACTACTGAATGGGTTAAATGGACTAAATTCAAGAAGTAGCTCAATTGGTAGAGCGTCGAACTGACGCATTGATGGTTAATGATTCAAACCACTGTCCTTTTCTAATCAACACATGATTAATGATTTGCAATTAGATGCTTCCATAGTTGACTTGACACATTGTCGTAAAGACTTAAAAATACTTCGTAATTAGTATAATAAGCCATATCGGCACGCAACTTTGTCAAAATCATGCCTTGTAACTCCATATATGATTCATGCACGGAAGTACAGTAGATTTAAAGTTAAAAATGCTTGATCTCAATTCATTATAATTACAAATCTGAAATCTACTGGACTCGATCACAACAGGTCAATTAGAGGCAAAAGTGAATGGTCTGTTTCGCTTAGAATCCTAAATTCAAAAAGTGCAACACCTCCCGAAAGAAACTGTGGAAAACGAAAGAGAAGAAACTTACTGAATCTCCCTTACGTAAGCCCTGTTCGTTGCATAGAATGTATATTGTCGTTCTGGTGCATAATATAGAAATAAACATAGAAGCACATACAATTCATATAGGTTGATAGGAGAAAACTTTAACCCCAAAGATTAAGCACTTTCGTACATTTAAAGAAAAGAAAATTTAACGAATTTAAGCAAATTGTACATTTTTCATCGTTGATAATATTGATATCAAAAAATCCATAGAATTTTGCTCCAAATCAAACTTTAAAAGAGAAGAAAACGTCAAATCCATAAAAAATATTGCCAAATGTCGTTATTGAATTTAGACACCTTGAATATTGAAATTACTTACCAGATAAACTAAATAGAATTTTAGAAATTTTATATATATTTTTAGATAGTTTTCACAGTATAAACAAATCCAATAGCTTATCCAAGTGACATTAAGGGAGGAAAAATACCGAAATACTTTGAAAAATAAAATGAATAATAAAAACTTTATATACAAACGAAAACAGTAAAAATGTAAAATAAAATATTCATAAAACTACCTATTTAACGAATGGCATAAAATTTAAAAAAACAAAAAGATTCGTTTTGTATTCAACTTACTAAATATGAAATTTAACAAAGAAAGAAAATGCAAGTACTGCCAAAAAAATATTTGATAAAATTTAAATATTCAAATTATTTAGTCCTCGATAGCAAAATGATAAGAATAGAATTTTCAAATTAATACAAAATGAAGAGAAAACAAACAAAATTCCAATTATAAAACTTAAAAACCGTAGATTTTATAAAGAAAAAATTGCGAAATGTATTTTAATTTCAATTTTCTTCTTCTTATTTTATCGCTTCATTTTATTCCGGGGAGCTAAGAACGTAAATCAATCTGATTTCGCTGTTCGAAATGTTAAATAAAACCTTACACAGACAGATAGTTATCGAATCTTGTACTTGGCTTGTTTCTGCAGATTAAAATAAAATCTTTGACTTCATTCGTTTTAACAATTTTGCTAAATCAGATTACTTTAGCTATCCAAAGTTCTTGCAGGGACTATTTTTGGGAAAACGTTTTCTCAAAATCCACATTTTCCTTAATTTTTCCAAATTTTATTTTCAGAAAAATATGGGAAAATATGAGGAAACTTGGGGAAATATAGGAAAAACTCTACCCAAATATAGTTTCTGGCTTCATGACTTATTTTTGTTGTCGTCGAAAACAGATGATATGTCCGTCTGTAAAAGGTGAACATCAAGCGTCAAACACAGTTATTACACTCATGTCCTTCCATCGCCTATATACGTTTGACGTCGAATTATTCCTCCCACATCCGATAATATTCGATAAGCAAAAAAAAAAAACACATGAAGTTACTGTCATTAAATACGTATACGCAGGGTACACTACGCGTATACTTGTGTGGGAACGTCAATATAACATGTAATCATTAATTAACCTGTTTCGAAATCGAATTACAAATATGCAAAAGGGTTGTTCACAAGTCCCGTTCCTAATATAAAAAAAGGAAGGGAGTCTGACAAAAAGTGTAGTAAATAGAATGACTTTTAATTTTGTAAGAAAAACAACACAGCGAAGGTCACATCAGAAAAACAATCGACTAAAATAGATTTTTCATGAATTTGTTTTAATTTTTTATAGAAAATCGCTCTTAGTGGAACGGTGAAAACAGAAAACGCGATTTATGAACGACCATAAAACAGTAGTTCCCTGAAGAATATAGAAAATAATTGGAAAAATGAAAATACATTATTCAATTAATGTTCAAGTTTTACGCGGCTATATTGCATCAGGTATACAGATAAAGTTATTCATTCCGAATATATATTTTTTTTTTCGGAAATTGCCATCCCGTTATTTTGTTATGCAAACTAAAAAAATATTTAATGTCGAATCTCTGTTGATAACTCGTCAACGAACCATTCGTTAAGTGAAAATGAGTTTTCATTTCCAGTACGAATTTTTATGCTTTTCATTATCATAAAAGTACACCTAAATGCAATTCATTTATTTGATTTTTCTACGTGTAATACAGTATGTTTGTAGTATAATACATTTCAAAAGCATAATTTAAATTTAATATTTATTTTTATGGACAAATTAAAATGAAAAAAAAAAGTTTTTATTTATGTTGAGATATTGTTGTTAAATTCCAAATCAAATTTATTTAAAAATGTAAATAGAGATGATGAGAAAATGCTACAAAATATATAAAATATGTTAAATAGCTGGTAATACAAACAAAATAAACAAAATTATATTTGTTAAAAAAAATAAATTTCCCAAAAAACACAACAATCCGATTTATTGTAATTTCTATGAAATATACAAAAATAATAATAACTAACAATAGCAAACGTTTCGTTATTTTCCTATTAATATTTTTATGGACATTTCTCTCAAACATTCATCGATTGCTCCATTCTATCTCGCTGACAATTATACACTATGGTCAATCACCAAAATGGTTTCGATGGATTCAATTGACAAAGGTAGATCATAATTCATGCTGAACGAAAGTTTTGACATTTTTAATGCATGCGAATTTATTTCGAACAACTAATGCATTTTTGGTTCTACGATAATATTATCACCGTTGCTTAGGAAACGTTAATGATGTTCTTAAGACTGATAGGAAGAAGTTTTTTTTGTCCCATTTTTGCTCACACAATAGTAGCGTAATGTCAGAGGATGTCAAAAGGTTCTGAGAAAATGATATATAAAGTCAAAAAAATACCACAATATAGCAAATCATGGTCAATTACTTGTTTGTTCTATGTTTGTTTGTTTATATGCTTTTGATCAGCCTTTAAGAAATCATCGTTTAGCCTTTGATAAATCTTTTACTTCATTTGTTTAGCATCAAAATTAATATAGAGCCGTAGGTCATCGCTTATATTATTGTGATAACAGATGATTTCGGCGTTAATACACATTTCATGCCCAAATTTCAGAATTTATTCTCGTAATTTAGGTCCGAAGCATGAAAAGGACACATCTGTTGTGGACGGTAGATTTTAGGCTCTTCGTTCGGGCTACAAAGTTCAAAATTGTCTAAAATCTACCGTCCACAGCAGATACATAAATAATTATAATGCGTACACATCGTATCGTTGTACTCTTTCGACAATGACAAAATTATTAGGATTGAAATTGCTGGAATTTCTTCCCTGCAAAATCCTAACCGTTTCTCAGTCAGCTCGAATTATATGTTGGTAGTGTCAATTCTGTTTGCTAAAGTACCTAAATCTTTTCAACACGCTATTAGCTTACCTCACAATTGTAAACCGTGGGATAAAATAAAACACATTGTTATAAATGGGGACCCTGAACTTCTTTTTTTTTCGAAATAACCAAAATTCAAAACGAAAATCAACCTACGAATTATTATTTTTTTCGCATTGAAAAGCTCTTCTGTAAGACTCTTGCTTATACTTGAAATACTTGAAATCCAAAAAGCATATCTCGCCTAGTTCGCACACATGTGCCAGACTAACTATTCGCTAATCTATCAACTCTGAGCAGCAAAAGAAATTTCGAGCTCAACATCAATGAAATCTTCATTCACTTAAAGTAATGACGTCAAACAAGTTGAGATTATACAAAATACACAACAGAAAAAGTTGCATTTCAAACGTCTGGAACGAAATTATGCATAACAATTTGGACATAACATTAATTAAGTGGTTAGCCTTGAATCCACTCTATCATTTAAATCATACACAGACGTCGTATAAATACGAAATAATAAAAAAAAACCTTATTGATGTTTCGTCTTCCCACATTTTTTTGTATTATTTTTTAGCCAGCCACTTCGTGTTTGTGACAATGTTTTTGATTCGAATTTAAATCAAAAATTTCGATCAAGTTCACGTGAGTTACATAAAATTTAGATTTTTTTTATTACTTCATATAGGTGCAGGTATGCCATTCCTAACCTACAACTTTTGTCTTCTACTCAACAGATTTACACCAGTGTTAAGCTATTTTTTCGTAAAGCACTTAACACTTTTCATGGTTTAATTTAAAGTATAAATGTGTAAATACATTCACAACTTTTCATCGTGCAGTGATTCTAAAATAAATAAATTCGTTATTGAACCTAATAAGAGTATTAAGGGTTCTCAATTATAATTATCAAATCTGCAACGGCATTGTGCTAAGTATTTTCCAAAGTCAAAGCAATTTGCTAATCAACATGAATTCTATCAGCTTACAATAGCACCACCGCGTTACAATTTTCATACCACTCCGGTTTTATATCGAAATAATTTCATGAACAAATTAATAAAGACGTCTCTCAAACAGTGAATGTTTTCAGATGTTAATACAATAGTATTTTTCGTCACAAGTGACGAAAAGTAGAATTTTTCAGGACTAGTCTCGGCTTCGCCTCGTTAGGACAAGCTTAAGACGTGTCCTGAAAAAATTCTGCTTTCGTCACGAGTCACGAACTACGTTTTCTGTGCCGTAAGGATCATAATGAGACGAAAAACAAAACAAAAACATTACAACAATTTCAGCTTTTCTTAGCAATCACTTTTCGATCGTAGGTGCAGTGACGAAATACGTCTAGGGCACAGAAAATCTTTTATGATAGAAAGTCAAAGCTAGGTCAAAGCAAAAATTTGTATTTTCCACTTCTATCAAAAAATCTACTTAAAAGCTCAAAACAACAATCTTTTGCTTTATTAGTTTCAATAAGTATTTCGCTAGGTGAGGCCACATTACTCAGAGCTAATTACTATTTTTTGGCGTCGTTGTCGATCACAGATGTTATACTTGTCAGCAAAAAGAAAATTTCTCTTTTTCGACATTGTTCCTGCTCTTTTAATCTCGTCAAATGTGAAAACTTCGTTATTAAATATTGTCACACCTATGCTTATAGTAATAGTAAACATAAGCTTCTGTATAAGACCCATTGACAGAGGTAAACCGTATATACATTTCTTATATTGTCGTGTTCTATTGATTTCTCAAATTGTGAACAGAAATGTAACACTTATAACATATCATAAAGCAACGGTAAACCATCATATTTACTCACTTTCCCACACGGTAAATCAACCATCGTATTTATTAATGAAATCATTGTGAACACTGAACATTGTAGAAACTAGACCAGTGTTTAGCATAAAATATGCATATGCTTAAATGTCACAAACAGTGCTCAAACCGAAATATATTCAACGATTCAACTGTTATAGACAGAGATGACAAAAATCAGCAATGAACTCCGGTTAGCGTGATCTTGTATCGAAAAGATTTTGTATCAAACATTGGGTAAACAAGAGGAGTAACGGATTCAATGGACCTATGACAATATGGTTATAATGGCTAAAAGTTTAAATGGGTTAAATCGATGCGATATTTTCCTAATTTTCTATAAAGTTTTATGACTGTTTTGCATGGATCAACATTGCTACAATCTGATAGATGATGGTCGGAAATCTAACAATTATTCCTAAATATCTTTCAGTTCTTCAACGACTTATATTGGAAGGGAAAAATATTTTATTGCCTTCGCACCAACTGGAGTTCTTGCAGTTGATCTGTACATTGAAAGGAACACAGTATATAATTGCACAACTGTTAATCCCGAACACTTTCGGGAGTACTCGACTTAAGGTAAACAATATTGTCGTAGTATTGAGAATATTTTTTCTTATCTTCTATGCCAAATTTAAAAGATTATCTTTTTTTTACGCCTCCCACATCAATCAATCAATAAATTTTTTGGTAAAGTTCAATCGAAGCTACACATTTGGAATAATTTGATGCACCTTATGTTTTTTTAATTCATAAAAAATTCCATTATGATTACGTCTGTCTGACTGACACTATTATGATATAATCCGCGAAACACGCCGTAAATTTGAGAGAGAGAGAGAATGCAGAGAGAATTTCAATGAATGATTTCCCCACCTTCATTTCTATATATGCACACACTAATCCAACAAGCTTTTTAAGTTATATTTCTAATATACTTTTTCCATCAGCAAAAACCACGAAAACACTCACTTACCTGTGTTCGTTAACGAAATTCCACAATTTCAAGTATAATCCAAGCATAGAATACTCTCTCATTGTTGATTGTCTTCAGTTACCTTCGATCGTTTGAAATGTTAAGTTGGATTTTATACTGAACTCGTGCGCACGTTCAGAACGATTTGTCATAGTTTGCTTCTTGTTAACTCGTTCAACTGAAATGGTAATGCTAATGGCATATACCGAAAATTTCGCGGCCATTTGTTTTTGATTGTGAAAATATTGAATCTATTATTGTGGAAAATTGTACGAAAAACCATTTGATTACGGGTGAAAATGATCAGATGTATTGCCATATGTGTATGAAGCACGTAGTTGTTATATAAAATAAGAAGAAAAAAAGTATTATTGTGTAATCGTCGGACAGTGAGCGCTGTAATAGCGCAATAATATTTAATACTCAATATTATTATGGGCGTATAAAAGAGTTGGGTGTGTGATCAAGAGAGAAACCTCGAATTATATATTTTTGTATCATGTGAATTTTAGTTGTTTTTAAAAGCATTCTTGTTGCGAAAATGTTTTTTTTATGAATTTTAAGTAACAAAGATTTTGTTTGATTTTTAAGTTGCGATTATACATATTCTACATACTCTACGATGACAATCTCACTTTTATCATTTCACATCTAAATGATACGTTGTTTCATGCGTGTAGTTGTATTATAAGTACAAATTTCTGTATACTTCGTTTGTACATACCTGTTTATGATTTAGCAACGCGGATATTTTGTCAAAATTTTACCATGTATCTGCAAATATTTAAAATGTTAATTTAAGCACTCCAAAATGTGTTACAAAGTCAACAACAGAAAAAAGACACATTCTTCAATTTTAGAGAAAAAAAAACGTTCAAAATGTGTTTGGAATTCAGACCGTTGTTATCACATTGAAAATGCTTCGTTATACTATGAATTCGTACACGAAGAAAAAACGTAGTATTGTCGTATTTTCATTCTATACAAGCGGCATTTCCGACGTAAAGAATATTTTTCTCAAAAAAATAATAGTTTTCCTCACAGCACATGTTTTTTGCATGAACAAATTATTTGAACAAAGACTGATTTAGAGTCTGATGACTAAGTTAATTGCAATTCTTTTTACAAGATTTTAACATCAACAAAAACATTTTAACTCGATTAGAGTAAACACAGCCACCTTGTGTGCCAGATATTTCAACTTTTATTGTTTTTGATAGGAGAACTAGTAAAAACGAAATACTATAGGTGAAACGAACTGACACTTGTGTATTTTGTTCATCAGAGGCGAAGCAGACGGCAATATACACCAAAACCGAGACTTTTTATCTCTATCCCGAGTTATGTAATGTATTTTACGTGTTACGGCATGTTTCATTTTCATTTACATTGCCTAATCACGTAAAGCATTGTACTTACGAGGTTCCAAGTTGTTATTTGACAAGTGGGGAACACCCCACTTATCAAATACACAACTTGGAACCTCGGAAGTAATATACTATTACATTACAAGTGATAAAAAGTTGAAAAGTAGAGTTTTCGTGTGAATTTTGTTGATCAGAGGCGAAGTCGAGGTCAACAACCACACGAAAACGAGTTTTTTCAACTTTTATCCCCAGTTTTGTAATGGATTTTACCTCCTATGTGCTGCGAAAATTCATTTTTCGCAGGGGGTTGCCAAACGAAAAATTCATGACTCTTGGGAAACTCCACACTCGTCAAAACAACGATTTTCCGCACAAGTATGTAATCTACTATTATCACATACGCGCGGTGTTCGGATGTCAAAATACTTAACTAGAAGTTTAATTCAAAAATTACACTTCAGGTCTATGTTGTTGTCTCGTTTTCGCTTATGTGATAAAATAGAGTACACACTTGTCACTATCAGTCTGGGCAAGCCTCGACTTCTTCGTTACAAGTGTGTAATATATATAATAGTACTGGCCATATGCTTGCCGTCTGTAACAGGTTAATGCGACTTAGGAACGTGCACATTACATTCGCTTCGCTCATATCGAATTCACAAATACACTTTTTCACGTAAAGTACTGTTCGTACGTTCTTCCGAAGTATTTTGAGGAGTGGAAATATTGCCTTCACATTCGGGTCGGACTATAATTTGGAAGTACGTTAGTAGTATGCGTACTAATGGTGCCTGAAAAGCATTATCACACAGGGAAATAGAAAATACCCTATAAGGAAAGGCTCTTTTTTAAACAGTTGTCCAATTCTTCGTCTTATTCTAGCAGTCAACTGCAAACCAAAATATATTAGACAGTTTTTGATTTGAGGAATCCAAAATCCTCTAAATTCACATCTCCAGTTGATGAGATAAAAGTCCATGAACGTTACTCTAAAAGTCCTAATTCAACAAAATTCTGTCATCAGCACTGGTCATGGAATTCGCCAGGTATAGAACGAGCGTATTTCTTTTTGATTTCCAATAAATTTTCCTGAGTTTCTAAAACTTATGCAATACCTTTACAAACTATTGCAAAAATATTATTGGGTAACTTACGTCAGCCAGACAATTTAGGAAAAGCTTAAATAAGGAAATTCAACTGCAATGCTCGGTTTTTATAACATATAGAAATATATACGTGTTGACGATTCGCCAATTCAGTATGTTATGCATTTAACACCGGGATATTGTTCATAAAATTTATTTCTGTGATATAAGACACAGTGTTACTTCAGTTATGGTCTTACTTGCGTTAAATAAATACCCTATGCACCGCATGACAATTATTATAAATAAACGAATTCTCATTCACGCATTTCGGATTGAATTTAATTTAAATTTCGACATAAATGTAATTAAAGCATCGTTCATAGTTGCAATTCGAATGGATCATCGAATAAACATTGTATGTATAGCGATTCTACCATTTATTATTACATTTCATTTACAAATGCCCATATTCGCAATGACAACTCATATTAACATGAATATTAAAAGGCTCGCATATTTACTACATTTATCTGTACACCATATATACTCACTCATAGTATGTTATATTGTGGTTATCAATTTATGAGAACTCAAATAGATGAACAAAAATGTGAAATGTGTGATTGCCGAACCGTTATAAAATTAATTAGTGTAAAATACACTCTATGCCCGCTTTTATAACTGGATAGGAAATTTCGCACATGATTATTTTTATTGCGAATGCCAGTGCAATATAATAGCTACTGCATTTTAAGGGCATAAATAATTTTTAAACGGACGGAACGGTTTTTGTTGGAAAACTCTTTGTACTGGAGAAAAATATCGCTGAGTTTAATTACCGGAATAATTAGTGGTCACCCAATAATGAGTTTAAATAAAGAATCTTCAACGTTAATGTAGTTCTCCGCCAAATGCCATGTTATTTATAAACGCGAAATTATATCAGAGGGATTATATTTCCCGCTCCACCAAAATATTTTCCTTTTGCAAATATTTTAAATAACTTCACCATTATAAGAACGAAATTGGTACAAAGTTGATGAAAATATTGGTAAAATGTAATAAGAATAATGAGCAAAATGAATGGTCTTTAAATTCCATTCATAAACCATACCTACTCTATAACTTAAAAATGTTACAAGCTGGAACCTATTTAGATTAGCCAAGATATTTAAAAACATAGCGAAGCGCCATAATGTTAACTCATATAAAAGTTTACTCTTTTAATTCTACGCCATCAACACCTTTTAGTGAAAAGGATTTCAAAAGATTCGCTTAGACTAGGTGAATTCGAAATATTTCGCTAACTTTTTGTGACTTTTGGTAGTAACTAATTTAAAAAGAAAAATGGATTACAGTCAGAGGCAGTGAAATTTCATTATGAATTTGTTTCAGCTGTTTTCAGCTGATCCACACATACAATCAAAACTGTATATAGTTGTTTATACGGTTGAAGCTACACGAGCTACACTCACACGCGTGGTAGTGGTTTTGATTATTTTTGTGGATCAGCTGACAAACAGCTGAAGCAAATTCGTGTTGATATTTCATTTCCTCTGACTGTAAAAAATATAAAAGGTCAGAAAGGTCACAACTAGTGATCTCTTCATGGCAACCTGTATCTAGATATGTTGAAAATAATGAAGTAAAAGAGTTTTCATGTGAGCGCAATCCAAATGCAAATGCATTTAGATTATGGCATTCCTCATCTCACCCTCAGAATTAATTTCAGTAAAAAAAGGGAGCAAATAAGTCAAAACAAACATTCAGTCCTTTGGTTTTTGAATTCAGTTTTTCATGGACAAAAAGAAATGCAGATATGAAAAACGTTATGGTCACCTTTTGGTTAACTATAAACTGTTGATAATACCTCAAAAGACGTTACAGATCTAATGATAATATGACGAAATACTTGTAGGACAAGATTACTTGCTCACAAGCTATTGATACACCCGATGATACATTCTTCTTCAGTTTCTGAATCCAAATTAGTTCAGAAAAATGATCAAGTAAGTCTACATCAGTTTCGGATTTTCAATAAACCTAAAATGTAAACTAGAACACAGTCGAAGCTCTGTGTTGTGTAAAATAAATTCACAATACAAACGGGCGTGACACTATTTCTTAGAACTAATTTCAGTATTTACTTAGCGATATTCGAGTGCTAATTTGATTTATATTAATAATATTACTGTCAAAAACGCTATTGATAAGCGGTTTATATTGACAGGTACTGATAAAATATTCAAGACTACCGAAAGAATGTATAATTAGATCTACTTCACATCTATTCAAAATTTGCTATGAATTGAATCTAAAAGTTCAATTAATTAGTAACTTACACTTTTTCGTTAGCATTTGAATAATACAAACCCAATATTTTAATATCTAATGATTATGCAAATGCTATTACCCACTATCGATTACATCACCGAAACCAGTCGTGTTTGTGTGTATAATTTGTATATGTTCTAAACTGCTAACTAACAGCATACATATATACCAATATAATCCAACGCTATATAATTTGAATAGATTTTATTAAAAATTAATAAATTGGTCAATTGATACTGTATTGGTATAGGTATAACATCCATACATCATCGCCTGTTTTGAGTTCGTTAACTGCACTGTGTTGTTTTTTGTCGAAATTTGAATATGCACGATTCCGATACAGCACTGAATGTTGATGAAGTTAACATTATTGTTGTTGGAATTCCGCATCATCTGCATTTAATAAATCCAAACTACATCAAGTATACACAGCACGTTAGCGCTGATTCACCATTAACGTACTTATGTGTCTTTCATAAAGTGGGAAATGAAAACGAAAATATTTATTTCTTTCAGCTTTTCTTTAGCTGGTTATACTCTCAATTATTAGGAAATGTGATACCGTTTAACATTTCGTTGTGTTTTTCTGTTGATATGAAACTTGTATTCATTTTGCACTAGGGATGAGCGGGTTGGGGTTTTTTCAAAACCCGCCCAAACCCAACCCGACCCGTTTTTCATTTCTGAAACCCGACTAGAATAAACCCGACATACTTTTAACCCGCCCGAACCCGACCCGACCCGATTTTCATTTTTGAAACCCGATCCGAATTCAACCCGAAAGTTTTATAACCAGTCAAAGTTTTTCAGCAAATTAAGTTTAAATTTATGTGAGAAATGCTTGAAACTAATTTAATATTTTCAGAATTACGTTAAAACCGTAAAGAAACAACTTATATTGATATTTTTTATAAAATTTTAAATACTTCTGGTTGGAAATTGTAAATACTCCTGAAACCCGCCCAAGCCCGACCCGACCCGAATATTATTTTTGAAACCCGATCCAAAGCAAACCCGAAGACTCTACAACCCGCCCGCCCAAAACCCGACGGGTCGGGTCGGGTTTGCGGGTTACCCGAATCTTCGGGCCAACCCGCTCATCCCTATTTTGCACACATCAAAGATTCACTATTTATGCTTGATATTGTCCCGAAGTAAACACTAGTCAAGTATTTTTAATTGAACTACAGAAGTCTCTACTTTTACACGCTTCCTTATTGAATTGAGAGTGCCAATTTCAGACAAACTTCGCCACTCAAGATAGGAAATTTGATTCCAAAGAGCAAGGTCAATCAAACTCTTAACAGGCTGTGCTGTTTTAATGGCTTCTGACAATTAACTACACTATACTACGTGCGTGTTCATGAAGATTGTCATTCTGTCCTGCAAGAGGTTCTTTGATTTGCTGTTATGATACTAGGGAAAAAAAATACGAAAATCTCAAACCGAGTACTTTTGCGGTCATGATTCGATGAGTCCCCAGCAATGATTCAATTACTTTCGATTTTACCCGATTCGTATAAACAGAATTACCCATAAAGTGTGGATAATTTAAGCACATGCTGTGCCCACACATTTTGAGATACTTGCTTTACTTCATTATAATACACATTTAACTAAAGTTGCTGATTTTGTAGTTTTGAGGGTCATCACAAAGTGTATAAATAAGTTTTATTGATTCTCGCATTTATGAATATATATCTGCCACAACTGTATGCCAAACAATGTAAGAATAAACTCTGAGACTCAGAATTTTTCTTCAAAATTATATTTGTATACCACATTCCTACAACAATATGCCGTGAATCACTTTTTGTTTTCTTGTTTTTTTAGTTTCATGATAATTTGTAGGTGTTTAAAATTCATTTCGGCCCTTAGAATTTATCAACAGACATATGACTAATTGTTAAAAATTTCAATTTTTTGCCATAGCTTAACCGAGAGAGCTTTATCCAAAGTGGAGTTTAAATTAAGTGAACAATGATTTGTAAAGTACTTGTGTTATGAAGTGACTAAAACTATTGGCAATCCAAATATAAAATGGATATAAAAGACATAAAAGATGCAAAAGTAACACACGCTGGACTTCTAGTCCATAACCAAGATGGAACAACTGATTTGCAGAAAATTACTCATGCGGGACTGGTCGCACGCAGTCCCGAGGGTACAGCTGCGAAGGGAATGAACATTCGTGGAAACGAAGATCTTTGGGTGGAAATCCAAGCGAATACTTTTCGAAACTGGGTCAACGAGCATCTTAAAGATGCTGGCATGCAAGTAAGATTTTTGTCGGTTAATCCAAGTCATTAGTTGCCGTTTTTTTTTTTTTAATTAATTTAAATCAAATTCATCGTTTGAATGTATACGACTTCCGAAAAAAAATATCATTTTATGTTCTCGTCATTCATAAAATGTAAATTATTTCACCTGGTTCACACGACAGACAGTTCAATTGTATAGTTTTTTAAGCGTAACACCATTAAATCGAGATCAGCTAGTATAGACATAGTGTGTTGATGTTGCATTTAAGTAAAACAAAGTTTTTTTAACCTTGTCATTGAAATGAAAATAATAAATAAAATAAAAAAAATTGCAAACATGAAACACTTACATTGTTATTATAGGTTTCCGATTGGACTACCGACTTTTGCGATGGCACACACTTATGTGCGCTGGTAGAAAATTTACAGAAAAAACCACTAAAACCGTCATGGATACGGCGACCAGGTAATCAACATCAATTTCTTGAAAATGCTACGATTGCATTGAATGCCGTAGAAGGCGATGGAATCAAACTGGTTAACATTGGTGAGTGTTGTGAATTTAAAAAAAATAAATAAAATTTTTGTTTTTCAATTTTTTGCGGTTATGTCATCACTTAAAAATATAAAAATTTAATGGTTGTGATGTGTTTATTATGTTGCCTTTGTTGGTTGTATTTTTTTAGCGATTGAAAATTCATTGTCTCGTCGACATTGAGCGCTAAGTTTTATATTAACCCAGTTTAATATTTATAATTTTTGCAAGTCTTTCCAATTGTTCAATCTTAGAACTTCCTTTCCAAAAATGTCTTTATTGACTAGCTTCTTTATTGGACTTTCAAACTACCCTGAGAGCTTTCTTGCTCTATAAAAATTAGATAGCTCGAGATACAGACAGGACTTTCAATATTATGTTTTCGATTAATCTGAGTATCCAATTTAACTTAATATACTTTTACAGGAAATGTTGACATTGTTAATGGAAATATTAAGCTCATTCTCGGCTTAATTTGGTAATTACTTCTGCTCTGTTAAATTTACATCCAAAAATTTAACAAAATTTTTACAATTAGGTCACTCATTGTGCGCTACCAAATCGGTCGTAGTAAATTTCCACCACGTAAACTTATGCTTGCTTGGCTACAAGCAGCCTTACCAGAATGCAAAATCACGAATCTTACAACTGACTGGAATAGTGGTGTTAACCTTTCCGCATTGTTGGACTATTGTGAGCCTGGTCTTTTCCCGCATTGGCGCAATATTGATGCTAGTCAAAGCATAAGAAATTGCACAACTGCTATGAACATGGCGCAAAGGGAGTTTGGCATTCCGAAAGTGCTGGAGCCGGAATACTTAGCATCGCCATGGTTGGATGAATTGTCGGGAATGACATATTTATCGTATTTCATGAAACCTGGTGGACCTGGATACAATGCTACGATGAGATGGGTTAACAGTCAGATAAAGGCACCAGTTTCGAATTTCACTGTAATTTTTAGAGAGATTGATTTTCTCGACAACAGGACTAATGTTTTCTTAAAACTTTTAGTCTGATTGGAACGATGGTCGTGTATTCTCAGAAATTATTAAAGGACTTGGAGGCGCGGCGCCTGATCCAGAGAAACTCAACGTTCACCATTCTTACTGGGAATCAAATATTAAAAAGGCTGTTGAGGCTGGTGAGCGCTTAGGTGTAAAACCAATTTTGACGCCGAAAGACATGGCAAATCCGGAAGTGGAGCATTTGGGAATCATGGCTTATGCTGCCCATTTGCAATGGATTCCTCCAAGACCACCTCTATCACAAATGCTGACAGTCCATCTAGAAAGCACGTCGGGACGTGTTGGTGAACCGGTAAGTTAACGCATAAATGATTTATTAAATCTGAATTGTTGCACATTACAAAAATAAAATTTTCCATTCATTCAGACTTACTTCCGTGTGGATATATTTTCACGTGAAATTGAAATGTCGTCGGTACGAGCATTCATCGTACCACCTACAGGTGTGCCACAGTCTGTGAAATTGAGTGGAAACGGGCAAGGAGTGTACGTACCAGATAAATACGGAATGCATGAAATTGTTCTCGAAGTAGGAGACGACAAGTAAGTTTTTAAGCTTAAAATCGACAAAATTCTGAAGATTTTAATTTCTCAAAATAAATTTAGACTTCCAGGCCATTTCTTCCGGGTACTTCCGAGATTCCTTCATGTTGCTCCGCCAGGTATGGCACCATGTGCCCTTGGCAGTCTAGTTGAAGTATTAGTAAACGCAACCGGTGCTCCAAAAACTGAAGATATACTTGTCACCGCATACAGTCCGACTGGACGATCATTAAAGTGTCCGCTCAAAAATGGCGAAGAAGGACACAGTGCCATATTTAAGCCAGACGAAGCGGGTATATGGGAGATTGCCATAACGTATCAAGGAAGACATATTCAAGGTGGACCGTTTACGTGCGCTGTATTCGATCCGAATGGCGTATCTGTTCATGGTTTGGATGGAGCAATGCCATTGCGAGCGCATTCTTTTGAGGTAAAGTAAATTCGAATTAAGTTTCAAATTTTTGCGAAATCCTTAGTATTGCGATGTGTTGGAAATTGGAACAGAAATTTTCAAAACACACTGTCCATGTTCCATCACTTTTTACTTATAAGGAATGACTTACAATTAAAGCCAATAATTTTCGTCAACGACATCGAAAAATGTGTCTACTTGCTACCACTGTCATGTTATAATAGGAAAAGTCATATTAAAACAGAGGAAGTGAAAGATTTTATTTCAGTGTGTCCAAGATACTACAAAAAATCAAGTAATAGATTCGATAACCGCCCTAATGATATTCTTGCAGCTTTGGACATTGGACTACCTAATGTGTGAGAAACATACAACCAAATCAGCTTTGTAAGAAATTAGTTAAAAAACAACGGTTCGAAAATGCAGCCATTCCTCCTGTATGGCTTAATGCATTTATCAAAAGGGAAGACAAATAAAAATAATTAATCTGAAAAAGTGAAAGGAACCGACCGAACTCTTCAAGTCTTCAAGTAAACGAAAAAAATATAATTTAACTGTTAATTACGGATGTAGAAAACGTCTTCGTTATTTATCACTATTTTATTGTTGGGTTCCTATCGGTCCTATTGGTAATGATCTCGATTTTGCATTGTACTTTATTTCTTGATAAAGTTTTCAAGATTTTAAAAGGACGCATGAAAGGACTGATTTATTGTATAATAAGCGCAGAACGTAAATGACAACCTTACATTAAGATCAAATCCATTAAAGAATTAAGGAATTAGGTTACTAGTTCACTTAACACCAGTTAAAAACGTTGAATTGATAAATTAACTTTCTAGATTGAGATTATATTGTACAATAAATATCTTATTCGTGTGCCGTACGATTCAATCAAGAAAATTTCGAAGAAATTTAGTTTGAGTTAGACTTTCAATACTGTGAGTTCTTAAAATGATAGTGTAATTCATATCGTAAGTGCTTCCATCCATGCTTATGCACATTGTCCAAATATCAAATATGAACGGTTTAGAGGTTCGGCATGTTATCGAGTACTTTTTATATTAGTCTGACACTTCCAGGGCAGTTGCATTCCGTTTATGCTTACCTTCAATCCAAAATAGAGACATTTTTGTGCTTTAAAAGCATGTCGGAATTCTAGTACAGATCTCGATTTTGTATTGAACATATCGACAAAATTTATAATTCCTGCGCATCAGTTTTTTTTTTTAATAAACACTTCTTCCAATCCAGGTTGATGCTCGTGGAGTTGGCGTGAATGGTGAGCTAAACGTTGATATCGTACATGAAAAACATTCGTTAGTTTGTTCTGTGGAAAAATTGGTCGAGAACAAGTACCGTGTCACATTTATGCCCAGACAGAACGGAAAGTATCGCGTTTATGTCTACTTCAACGGGTACGATGTTAAAGGCTCCCCATTCATAATGCGCGTTGGAACCAAGGGAAAATCAGGAAAGACTAGAAGCAGCCCGCACCACGATAGTAAAAATCGAGCTGAGAGCCCGTCAATGCATTACAATTCGTCATCAACGAAGCACAACGATTTTCGTTCTGCAAAAAAGGAACTCTACTCTCAGGATGCACATAATTCGAGATCCTATTCTCCGCAATATTCTCCGAGTCCGGATGACGGTTACAAGTCGAAAGATTATTATTCGAAACGGGAAGAGGTTTACTCATCAAATCTTAATTCACCCAAACGAGAAGAGACGCCGCCAAACAAATATTCCACGGAAACTTATTCAAAATCCAGTAGTCGCAAGAGTAACGATTATTACTTCAACAAAGAGAACGAATTATTTCAAACGAAAAAGGAAACGGATGTTACTTTAAAGTCGCCACGGAAGGATAAATCAACTGCCAGTTCATTTGCATCGAAAAATTTGTCAACCGACAAATACTTGTCAAGACAACGAAACGACTCATTCAGTCCCATTGATAGTGCTGCACATGTAAGATTTTGAAATTCCATCAATTTCAATTAAATTAATTTGATTTTCATCAAATCAGTTGCGTGTCAGTCCGCGCATTAGCCCTATAACTGTAACCACAACTTCACGTTACGAAAGCTCTACACGAAATATTACTGGAAGCCCTCGGAACTTTTCGTCGTCTCCCTCACCAAAACGGGATACGCACTCACCGAGTGGTAACTTTATAACATCCTCTACACATCGAATGTCCAGTCCGGTTACCGTTTCGACACACCATCGATTATCTAGTCCAATTACAACGACACCACGACTTTCTAGTCCATCTTTTAACAACAGCAAGGTAGATTTATTTCATTTTGAAGGTTAATTTCATCGTTTTTATAACCAAATAAATTTCAAGGAGACATTTAAGACCTCAGAGAAGAGCTCCTCGTTCAAGACATCGAATTTCGTTGCATCTGACAAAAACTCATCATTTTTGAATTCAAGACGAGAATCCAGCCCAGGTTAGTCTTCTACATTACGGATTATTCGACCATCGAATAAAACACGTCTCTTCTTTCAATTAGATGTGGTGGATCATTCGTCGAATATCAAAGTATCAACAATGAAAAATGGTGCCCGCCGAGACAGCTGGGATGTTATAAACAAAACCAAGCATTTGTTGTCGCATAATTCACTTGAATCTCTGGCCAATATGACGGAGAATCAATTGAATACTGATTTGTCGTACAATCGTCCACAAGAACTTGATAATGAAACGGAACGCAACACCAGATACAACAAATTTTCTCTAGCCGAA
Source organism: Bradysia coprophila (assembly GCF_014529535.1). Classification (NCBI taxonomy): domain Eukaryota; kingdom Metazoa; phylum Arthropoda; class Insecta; order Diptera; family Sciaridae; genus Bradysia; species Bradysia coprophila. Next base: position 1,921,941 of record NW_023503616.1, read on the forward strand.
AAGCAACGCTTAGAAGCTCGTCGCAGTTCCGAGGAAGGGGCGAGATATAGGCTGTCGTCGTAAGTGTTTTACAGAAGCATTATGTGAATACAATTTTTTTTCATGTCGGTTGTATTATTGTTAGACCGAATACGTCGTCGATATCATTAAAACAGGACACCAGTTTTAATAGTAGCAACAACTACACTACTACAATCAAAGAGAAAAGTGAACGTTACGTAACGACTTCAGAAAAAGAAAGCGACTACGCTTCCCGCTTTCGACCTATTGAACGAGATGCATCTGGTGCAAGGGCTATAGTAGTTCAGGACATACCAGACGGTGTGCTTGGAAGACCGGTTGAATTCGAAAGTAAATTCTTTCAGAGAAAATAATGTGACAGGCAAGAAACCAAACTTATTTCCTGTTACAGTCGATGGATCAAGGGCTGGTTCTGGTAATTTGGAAATTTTGGTCAACGGCGGAAGAGTTACATCATCCGTTCGAGCATTGGGATCGCAGAGGTTTATCGCAAGTTTCACGTCACATGAAGCAGGAATGCATACGGTTCAAATAACATTTAATGGTGACACGGTTCCAGGTAAGAATAAATTTTAAAAGATTTTCATAACATTAGAGACAGTTCACTTCATATCAAACGGCTAGTCATTTGTTATTGGCAGTGTCTTATGTAGCAAAACGTCAGGTTAAAGTAACGAAGTAAAAGATGTGATATCAAACAAAAGAATTAACAGATTTAGTCGTTATAATGACGATGCGGTTGCCGTGTATATTGGTTAATAGTTATTTATCTACCAAGATAGGTATGAAGGTATTTTTTCGCACTTGATGTCGATTGTCGATCCGAGGCGAAGCCGAGGTCGACAAGACGTCGTGTGCGAAAAAATACCGGCATACCTACCGTGGTAGATACAACGTTTTTCGCAATTTCGGGCCATAATCACCTTTCCAATGCAAAATATTACCAAAATTTCTACCAAACACATGTAAACATGAATTCATTTGAACGATCAAGCAACCTGCACTATATACACATTGCAATGTGATGTATGGAGACGCGCTAAATAAAATCAAGTAGTCAATGCTTAGTATGTACGCTTCAACAATACGTTCTGTATAGTTGTGTGACTCTGTAGCCGAATGGCTATGGTCGTTGCTTGGTGTTTGGAAGAATTTTAGTGTTGGATGTTCAAATCCTGGTCTGTGCAAAGTTTTTATTTATAAAATTTAGTCTTTCTTAAAGGTACTGAGCTATGTAGCGTGCGAAAAAAATGTGAAAAAGCCCAAGTGCGAAAAAAATAATCAAAAACGCACTGTGAAATAAATACCTTCAAAACGACATTAAATGGATGCATGGAAAGGTGATGATTATGGACCGGAATTGCGAAAAATTAGATTTATGATTAGGTCAAAAATACTTAAAAATGGTAAGGGGATTGTTGTGTAAAATGATCTTACGGAATAAGTTTGTGTAAGCAACCCTGAAAGAACTGATACTTCATTTGCAGTTTCTAAATACGACAACACAAAATATTTTGTATGAACTTACTTCAGGTCCAATCTAAAAATATTTTGTAGAAGTCGGTGAATCCAAATCAATTAAAACATACAAAAGTCTAGAGGAAATAGTCCCCGAGAACCGTAAACGCTAAACTAGTCGCCAAAAACCGTAAACGCTAATCTTTCAGAATCATTTGTTACCGACATCAACGAAAGAAATAACAGATGATCTACGATTGGATTGCAAACACTATGAAATATTTTGAGCAATTGATGTAATAGATTTGATGATTACACTCTCATATTTTTTATCAGTTTCATAAAATCCTAACACGCGAACCTTAAACTGTGAATATTTTTGCGTGTCATGGTAGAATGAACGTTAAATTTAACTATATAAATCGAGTCATGATAATACTAAACTTAAATCTAAATGCCCAGCATACCTGTAAACTGATTGTGAATATTATCTGCATACTGAAAACCGTGATCATACATACATATGCGATGTATAGGTAAAGACGTTGTCCAAGATTAATGTAACACATTCACATCCGCGTCAATGTGTTCGACAAAACCTTTCTTCAGAAAACACGCGAATTTTAATGGAATGGCAAATTGGGAAAAAAAACTTTAATGATACGCCGTGGTTGTGTTAACTGTAGGAGTACAAAAATGGAATGTCTTCTCGGCTGCACCCACATTTAACTTAATAATTTATCGTCGGTATATTTATTGAAATGATCATAAAGTTGGAATGTAACACACCAGATTCGGTTAGAATCGTGTTACTGGTGTCTACATCATCGCGAGATGTATCATTGTTTCTTTTTTACGTGAATGACTGCATTTATGAATTTACATGGCATTTGATTCCTAACTGGTTCGGACGGAGAATGAAACACTTCCTGTTTTTTGTTCAATTTTTAAAGATATGGTTTTTTACGCTATTCGCTCTGCAATTTGAGTATCTAAGTTTAATCAATCATTGCCAATTCCACTTTTAATAGTTACAACATGATTGAATCATGTTCGGTTCCACAAACAATAAATTATTTTCATTTCGAATCCTGGTTTGACCTATTACCCCAATTTCTGTTGCAAAAATAAATACGTCACGCGGACGTACTAATTTCAAACCAGCTGTAATGTTTTGCATTCTATGACCCGCACCACCTTTAACAAGAAACTTATAAAAGGCATGCTACTGTTAAGGTACACACCGTTCTTTCAAATCTGATGTTTCAGTGAAATTTTTTTCGTTACTTAAAACCTGAAACGTACCAGCGAACTGTTAATTCATTAAGTTATCTTGTTATCACTCAACACGACTTTCTTTATCTCAAAACATAAAAATAAAGCGCCAAAAACAATAGACTTTACTTTACAATTAATGCACCGACGTTAAATACACTATCACCGTCATCTTCATTTCTCCACCTTAATACGAATACGAATTCGAAACCAGTACATTCTTACAACGACAGGTAAGAAGACGAAAAAAAATGAAGAGTAGGGGGATACGTAAGCAAACCATTTGAATACTTGAGGAATTTCTTGTTGAATGTTGAACAGTCTTGATGAACATTTATTCGCGTTTAGTTCGATCGGTTCGGTTTTTTCGGTGGCACCTCGCAGCCATTTTATTTATGTGTTAAAAGAGTTCACCTTTTGGTATTTTAATGTCCAGATGACGTGACAAGTTCCGTTTAATTTTTTATCTGTGAAACTTTTATGGCATTTTTGTTGGTTTGAACTTATCCAAATAAGAAAACTGTGTGAACATTGCTTATAGGCATTTTTTAAAGTGATCATTGAATTGTTTGTGTGGTATACATGGTAATTGGATATCGGATAACATTGCTTGGATTAAAATTCGTGGTCTGCTTCAATTAACGTGAATAAAAGATCAATTGATCAGTTTTAGGATTCAGGTAAAGAAAAACCTGTTTTTATATGTCTTGCATTCACAATTCATTCAGAAAAATTTCTTGTAATACTTTTTCTTCCAATACTCTCATTACTCTCATTGGTACATCACAATGTTGTGTTGTGCAACGAAAATTTGATTTCTTTTTTTTTTTTCATTATTGGATACACACACAATTCCTGCAAAATAATGTCGATTCACAGAGAAGTAAGTTTTTCTATTCCGCGTTGTATACCTACGATTAGCAAGATCATTGACACGGCTACACGATCCATAGTTCGTTTATGTTTTACGTTTTACGTGTGATTCTTTTACCAACAGGTGAGAATATCGATATATCCATTGCTGCGAATGTGAATGGACAGGCGAGTGTTATCGTCCATTCTTTGTTACTTTTCATTCTAAATATGGCCTACGACAAAATTAACTGTTAGGAATTGGTATTACGATGATTTGAGGTCTGTTTTAGGTATAGGGACCAAGACGTGTTGGTATTTACAAATACAACGTACAGGTTTCAGTAAAAGTAAGAAATTTTTGGACATGTTTTGGAAGAAATTCTGGCGCTATTGTGCTTCTCATCTTCTCATCATCATTTGATGTTTAAAACAAGTTCCTCATATTATAAATTCAAGCACATTTACTGAACAACGTGTTCCTCTTTCAAGAATTTGTCACATTCAAGATTGATCAATTAGAAAACATCCAATCTATTAGGAGATAAGGAAAACCAATAGCGACTACCTACTCATATTACCCATCCAATATTCCTTCTATTCCATCCTGTTTCAATTCTAGATCACCTTTGGACTTGTTGTACAATCACCTACTAAATTTACCAAGTTTACAGTTATTTTTTATGATTTTCCATGCTCAATTAAGGTTCAACGTCATTTCACATATAGGCTTGGAAATTGTCTTGATTTGACTTTAATAAGATGGAAAAATGTGAGCTCGTTTTTTGACTGAGAATTACATAATTTATGAACTCGTATGCGTGCCTTTATAACTTGTGCATTCTATGCAACAGTTGCACGACCAACGATTAACGACTATTTACGATTCCGATATGTTTTGCATTGATTCGAATTATAGTTGTTATTTGTTCAACAGCATAGAAATTTTGTTGTTTGAAATGTTGAATCTCTTCCTGATTTACAACTTCCATTGAACGCGAATGGTATTTTATTTAAATTTACTGCTGTTTGTTTTGAAGCGGTAGTTTAAAATTTGTGTCTTCTACAGCACCTTAACTGTATTGGTAATTTGTTTTAAAATTAAATTTAAGTTATCGTACTGGTTACCTGCTGTGTGATATTAGAACAACGTTGAAACAATTTTACGTAAAAATATTTTTAGCAAGAATTTTGCTTGCCAATGTACAATGTATAATGATGAAGCATTGACTTTGATGAGACATTAAATACGTTTTGTTTCTTGAATACAATGATGTTATTGTTATTGTTCAATATAAGAGCATATTGTACACTTTTTGTGTATAGTCTTGATGGTTGTCTTTGATAGTTCTAACAGTTGCTCAATGACCTTGAACCAAAAACTTCAATAAAACAAAGAAAACATCGCTGTCATCAGTACGCCGATTATTTAGACAGCCTATTGAAATTTCATGGTTTCTCGATCCCAAAAGCGTAACTCCATTCTGTGAGAACAGCATCTATTATCATTATCCTAATTTTCTTGGAATATCGAAGTATTTTCTTGTCAAGCCTAGGAATTCACTTACATTTTTAAGGAAATTTGTTCAGTATTTTCAAGGAATTTCAGTGAAATTGAGGATTTTGTTTCAAAATTTTTTAAATTTTTCTAAGAATTTTCTAAGGATTTCGAAATGATTTTTTCAAATGACAATGAACTACTGCTATCTCGCAAATATTTGTAGAATCTAGGAATTATAGTGCGACCATAACCTATAATTTCCTAATTCTACGTCAACTCATAATTTATGAGTTGAAATCGTAATCTATCCAATAACTTTTGTTCTTCGCATATTGCTTTGTTGCAGAAGATAAGAGAAAAAGAAAGTTTCTAGAAAATTGCTAGTTTGCAATTGATAATGGGCATTTTCTTGATTCAATCGGTATCGGTTTCAAGTATCTTCAGTAAACTTTCCACGATTCCATTTTTTTTTCTTTCGTTTTATTTTAAGTTTTAGTCTTGAAACTACAAATACAAACTTGTTTCTATTATTCTTATGAGATTTGTGGCTAAAACCGAAACCGTACTACTCTCCACAATGTAAGCAACAGCTGTCGACGCGCATGTTTTATCCTGAACGGCTATAAAGTAACTTTAATACCGGTACATAATCGCATACAACACATGTCAATAATGTGTTTATCCGACTCACGTACAAATTGACATCAATTTAACATAATGCGAAAAGTTACACAGACCCGACCATATACACAAGGCGAACGAACACAACAAGTTAAATCAAGTATTAAACTTTATTTTCATTTTCAGTTGATACCTGTGAACTTTCTCTGCACTCACTTATTTTAGCAAATTTATTTTAAATTTCAACAATACTTAAAATTCATAAAAAACCATAAATAAATTGGCAGACAAATGGTTTATTCAAAAATGGTTAATGTTCGCTCACTTCATGGTGAATAAAAAAAAAACATTTTATTAAAGACTTTTTTCCTTGCTTGAACGACTCGTATTATGCACATTTAATGCTATAGATTTTCTAATGCCAATCAAATAATTATCATGTAAGCATCATAAAATACAACCTGTGCTCGAGCATTTATGAAATAAATTACATTTTTCATACTGTATGCTCGCTCATTACTTTCTTGTGTTATGAATTATCGGCAAATCAAAGTCATTTAAATCTGAATGATTGTATTTTTTGAATGACTCCAGGTGTTATATAGACGGAGAGATTTCCAGCCAAGCTAAATAATATTGCAATGTGAAATGAATCTGGCTTTGTAAAAATATAGTTCACACTTCTTTGTCTTACGTAAACCCTGAAGATGATGATGTAATAAAAAAAATGTATTTACTAGCGCAATAGTTCATACCTAGTTGTTAAGCTACACTCAGAAACGATTTCTAATAGATCTTGTCTAGCATTTAATTTCCTAATTATTGTCATCGATCGATTTACTTATATGTCAGAAAATTTGAACTCTCCAATGAATGTATGTAAACCTGTTTTAGTTTCATCATAATGTTATTACAATCATTATAATGCCGTCTATGGTTGCACAGAATCGTAGTTGCAACCAACATAATTAAATATGCTTGAAATTTTTAATGTATCTCTTAGTGCTGCATGCATAGTTGCCCAGTTCACGTCAAAAAAAATGTGTGCAAAACTTTCAGCAGAATGTCGTTTCCGTTTCTTTTCCAATAATAAACAATTTCCTAGAACATCAAAATCAATAAAATAGATGTATAGCAACGCATTGAAACGCATGGAAACGCATGCTCCTTCAAGTGCGTTGCGCGACCTCTGCAGTGCACACATAATGTTTACTATACATTTTATATATAAGAATGCCAGCTTGGAGTAGAGGCAAACCAATTTGATTTTTAATTATTGACACAGCGCTCAATTATAATATCAAACCCAAAGTTTATATTTTGATAGAGAATAGCTTTACGGTGCTACAGCTAGTGACAATCACAAATATCAATTCCGTTCCATATATGCCTAATTAATCAGGTACATCGATCAGTCGGTGAAACGTATGGTCGTGGAAAGTCTTTCGAAATAATTGTTAGTTCAAATGCCTTTGATAACTCTGATGTCTTTGAAATGCTAGTTGAACACATATTTTATTATAAAAATGAAAAATATTCGTCACGGCCCAGAATATCTTAAATATTCAAACTTCAAACGTACAGAGATATACAAATGATTTATCGAAAACAGAATTCATAATTTTTACTCAATCGCAACACTCATGCATTCATAATTAGCTAAACATTTTTGTCCCACTTATCCATCAAACAAACACTCCATTTTTGTGAAACTCTCGCATCAGATGGAGATGATATGCATGTATCATCATTAAATATTATTATTTTTTTCATGAATCTATCCATTGACACCCAGTAATTTATGATGTCACGCAGAGTTTTATGTAAGGATTAGGCCTGCTCTGAATCCGGGGAGTGTGGGATATTGGGCTGAATATGCGTTTTTCTGGTCCGGAAGGCTTAAATATTGGGCCCGTATCTTTTTTTAGAATTTTAAAAAATAGTTTGGGCATGGGGAGCAAGGCGTTTGTACAAATGTACGAAACCGTTGGTTAGAAGAGAGGAGAATGATGGTTCATATCTTTTTTACTCTTCTAACCAACGCTTTCGTACATTTGTACAAATGCCTCGCTCCCCATGACTAAACTATTTTTTAAAATTCTAAAAAAAGATACGGGTCTAATATTTAAGCCTTCCGGACCAGAAAAACGCATATTCAGCCCAACATCCCACACTCCCCGGATTCAGAGCAGGCCTAGTAAGGATTCATTCGTAAATGGCGTTACGTGGAAGAGGGGGAGGGTTTTTCGTTAAATATGAACAAATCTGACGAAGCCGAAAGACTGAATTTATCTGCAGAATTTAGAATTTTACTAGCCCGATTGTAGAATTTTGGAAGTTTTCATATACTTTACGGTATTTGTTAAAATTATTCACCAAATATGTGATGTATCGCCCCGTCGATTGAAGATATGATCTGAATTATGAACTTTTTTTTATACGACGTAAAACGAAAGCCTGTGCAAAAAATTGTTCTACGATTTGCGTCTAAAATAAACCGTTTTTTTATAAATTAAATTAACCCCTCTACACCTGCAGATGTAAAGAAGTAACAACGTTTTGAGCAATCGATAAAAAATAGAAATCATTGAAAATTCGAAGATTTTTATTTTGAAGGACTAGACTTTGAGAAGAACTATAATGTATAGAAAATAAACGGTACATTCTAGCGACATGCTGTAGAACAATTTTTTTGCTCAAAATTAAGAGTTGCATCGATTAAAAATCGAAAAACACAAAAGAAAAGTTTCTCGTGACTCATTCCACGTACTGTAATTTGTGAACGGTCCCTACTGGACGTGGACATGCATTTCGTCTGTTTACACTTTTTTTTATTAATTTATAGGTTCACCCTGGCACGTCGATATAATGTCATCGCCAGGCTTAACACCATTGGGTGAATCGACCCGACTCGTACCAGCACATACACCGGCGGTTTTTGAGGTAAAAAATACGGAATAACCATTAATTATATTGTTCATTAGAGTAATGGAATTTCGCGTTTTTGATTAAAAAATTTGTGAGATAGTGGTCCGGTTGCATGATATCCACAGCTCATTATCTTTTTATTTCGATGCAGGTTTGTCGAAAAATCATTAACGTAATTGCATAATTCTTGAAATGAAATTTAATCAAATTTAAATGTTTATCTGAATACCACTTAAGCTTAAAATATTGTGCACATACCTATTAACACCAATTATCATTTAGATACTGCCGCCTCCTGGATCAACCCTTAACAAGGGAGAGTGTGTAGCAAATGTTCTTGCTCCCAGCAAGAGTAAAGTCAATGCTAGAATCACCCACGAGGCGGCGAACGGTGCAATGCGAATTGAATTTGTACCGAAAGAAGTTGGCACACATATAATTGAAGCTTCAATTGGTGGTACAAAGTTAGTCGGCGGACCACTTATCGCGAAAGTTTATGATGCTGGTTTAATACAAGTAACTGATGTGAATGGCGGAGTCGTTGGACAACCATGTCAATTTAGAGGTATGTGCGTTTATTGCATGTTCATTGAGTTTTTCTTAGATTTTCTCAACATGAATCTGAATCAATTAATAAATAATGGTAACGCGATGCCTAATAAATAAATTAATGTGTTGATATAGAACGTGAAAGGCATTTTTGTCATTCTTAACTAACATTACTCTACTTCGTTTAAAATTGTAATTAATCTGTCTACAGTTGATGCAAGTGCTGCCGGTGAAGGTCAACTGGAAATTTCAATAAACGAAGGCGAGGTACCGAACCATGTTCAAGTCGTTGGTGGTGGTCGGTGCTTAGGTAATTGTAACAACACTATACCAAGAGCACGCATGAAATTCATCATAACGTTCATTTCTAGTTTCGTTTACGCCAGAGCAAGCAAAATCACATTTTATCGACATTAAATTTAACGGCGAAACAGTGAATGGTTGTCCGTTTGTTTGTGCTGTAGCCGATACAAGTAGAGTGTTGTTAAATTTATCGAATCTAGGTACGTGTTCAATGTAACAATTCTTTTGTTCTCTGAATCAACTAATTTGTGAATTTCTGTCCAATAGAATTAATACCCGTCAATAGACCAGCATCATTTCATATTAGTGTAAGTGGTGGTGGGGCTGCAGAATTAGCAGTTAGTGTACGAGGACCACAATCAGAACTTCCTGTTCGAGTTACAGGCGATGTTCACGCTGGATTTACAGCTGAATTCACCCCAACAACTGTAAGTTATGGAATGTTTAGTCAGACTTTCCCTATTGATTTCGTCAGAGTTTTACGAAGGCTGCGCCTCTGAATCTCATTAAACAGTTCTTTAGAATTTGTTTCGATCGAAGTCGATACATTTTGTAAAACAAAATTTATTCATTGCACAGGTCGGTGGACATTCCATAAACGTCGAGTATAACGGTTATCCAGTTCAGGTAAAAATTAATCAATAGAGGAACTTTGAATATGATTAGCTAATTTTGTGTTAATTTCGTTGTAAAGGGTACCCCATTCTTGGCTAAATCTTATGATGCAACAAAAGTTTCGGTTGAATCAGTAACAAAAGGTACAGTGGGAAGGCCAGTACAATTCAATGTCGATGCCGGTGAGAGTGGAGAGGGAAATCTAGAAATAACAATATCCGCGAAAGGACACAATATACCAACACAAGTACATCCGCAAGGCAATGCAAAGTGAGTGAAGTTGATAATTATGCATAATGAAATATTGCTATTATGCGAAACCACATTTATTCTAAGAAATTCAACAAATATTCGCCTGTGGTTTCTCTTTCAGCCGAATTATTGTTAAAGAAAACTTGTTTCATTGACAAGTTTTTACGGAAAAAAAAATTTAATTATTTTTTATCGACACAGGTTTGCCGTATCATTTGTACCAGCTGAACCATGCGAACACGTTATCAATGTTTCCTTTAATAAAATGCCAGTGCCCGGTTGTCCGATTTCTGTTAATATAAGTGGTGGTATGTCGGGACCACAAGTGTCATTAGGCGGACCAGGACCGGTACATCTACCCAATTCATTGGTGATAAATCATACCGGCGGCCGATTAGAAGATATTGAAGTTAATGTTGAGGGTAATTTTTGACAATTTTATTCTCTACTCGGTTTGTTCTATTTTCATTGTATCAAAGTTATAATCGGATATTTTTTTTTGGCATTTTTCTTGACAAAATTTCTTATATTTATTGTAAATACATTGAGTATTTTCCGGAGTTCTATCTTATATATGTTTTGCACGTTTAATTGGATCATAAAATTTTATTTGTTAATTTGAATTTTTCCATTAAAAATTATTGTAAAAAAATGTTTTAAATAAATCTTCACATCTCTTTCTATATCCATTACAGGGCGACGAAGACTATTGTACTAGACTTTTTATTGGACAATTTGCTTACTAATTTATTTTTTATTATTTTTACTTTTAACCAAACTATCACATTTTTTTTTCAAACTATATTACTACTCACCCAGTTTGTACTGATATTTTGGTCATAATACATAATTACTAGACACGTAGTCATTATAATTTATTACAATTTTAAATTACTGAGGATAGTACACTTCTTTCTTAACTCGGTTGAAGGGAGTTTTTTTTTATTTACATTATAACACATGGGGTTTGGGTTTACTCTCTAGATACACAATCAAATGGATGATGGAATTAAAAATTATTAAGCGATGGTAACAACGAACAGTAGTCATTTTTTAATACAAAACAACAATTCCAACATTGATTTTTAACTCTCAATAAAATCCTAAAACCAATTGATAAAAACTTTTAATTTTTCCTTTTTTGCCAAACTAATTAAATTTATTCTTATTTCTTCGATTAAAAAAAAAACAAACAAAACAAACCGCTTCGTGTCGAATAACTGCGACCGAAATTAATAAGACTTTAAGCAAAGAAAAGTTAGAGAAAACAAAAACATTTTATCTTATGACTTCTTCCACCGTTCCGGCATATACTTCGCAGGCCCTTCCGGACAATCGGTACCAGCACAAGTGTCACAAACAGCTGACGGAATTTTTAAAGCTGATTTTGTACCACGATCAGTCGGCGAACATCGTGTTAGTGTAACCGTTAAAGGTCAACCAACTGCGGGCAGTCCGTATGCAGCAAAGGTAAGCAGATTGTTTTAACATTTCACGGACGATAAGCATTCGAATAGTTTTGCTATCGGATTTTTAGCTTCATTAAATCTAAGTATTTTCGATAGATTGATGCAAAATCTTTTACTTCATTTTGTTGAACATCTTTCTGCAATGTTATGCATTATTCAGAACATATGATACGGACAGTTCTAGCTAAAAAGTAGTAATTGCTACCCACGTTACATACACTTTAGCTGGTTTTTCTCGGTTCAGTGCAAATTGCAAGGCAACACCTTTTTGATCATTTGCTCATTCCGTTCCATATTTTTTTGGGGTACACTGCTCACTTGGCTCACAGACCTCATTTGATTATTGTGGTGATCTATATCTAATTTAGCGAATAAACTTTCCCCAAACTTTAACAGGTCTATGACGTCGGAGCTATAAAAGTTAAAAACGTAAGCAACGGAACTGTTGGAAAATCAGTAACGTTTTTAGTGGAGACATCACAAGCTGGTAAATATTTGCTTTAACAGAGAAGCATTTGGACTGCACTTACTATTTGTTTACTTTTTCCTTAAATTTCTTCAGGTCCTGGAAATTTGGAAGTTACAGTTAACGGAGGTCGAGTTCCAACTTCAGCTCAGGCTCAAGGTCAACACACTTATGCCATAAGCTTTACTCCACGGGAAGCTCAAAATCACACGGTTGAACTTAGATTTAATGGTCAAGACGTCCCCGGCAGTCCATTTACATGTAAAGTGTCAGCAGCTGCAAGAATTGTTGCACCAGAACTTCTAGACAAAGTGAGCGTTGGTCGTGTGTCGGAATTTATTGTTGAATCCGATATAATGCCAGTGGTCGAGATTTTGGGTCCAGCTCGACGGAACATTCCTGCTCACATTGAATCGGTTCCGGAGGGCGGTTTTAAAGTTCAATTTGAACCGATTGATGTTGGAGATCATTCGGTTGAAGTTCGTTTGCCACAAAATGGACACGTTGAAGGAAGTCCATTTTTATTGAAATCATGGAACTCTGAGAAGGTTAGCTCGATCTATTTATGTATTGAGATCAAGAGATTAATTTCGTGTTTCTCTTCAGGTTATTGTGACGGATATTCGACCTGGAGTGGTTGGAAAGAGTGTCAGCTTCGGAATAAATGCAAGTCAAGCTGGAGCTGGTAATTTAGAAATAATCGTTGCTGTCAATGGGAAAAATGTTCCAAATTTTGTGCAGTCGGAAGGAAACGCACGATTTAAAGTGAATTTTAAACCGACGGAAGCGGCAAACCATTCACTATCCGTTCGATTTAACGGACTGGCCGTTCCAGGATCACCGTTCTCTTGTCATATTGCTCCAGCTCCAGTGTCTTTGTCCAAAGCTACGGCTTCTGGGGAAGCGCTAAGACAAGCCGCAATAAACTGCGATAACATTTTTGAACTAGATGGTTTCGATACCGTGGAACCACAAGTTTACGTCACCTCTCCGTCTGGTGATAATGTTCCGTGCAGATTGTCTTTACGAGACGATGTGTACATCGCTACATTCAGACCGTTAACAGTTGGACGTCATTTGATCAGCACAACGGCAAACGATCAACACATCATCGGGTCACCATTCTCTTGCAACGTGTTTGATGTTTCTAGAGTATCAATATCTGGATTAGAACAACATCACGGACCAACATCACTTGGTGTTCCAGTTACCTTTAGCGTGGACGCTGCTGGTGCTGGAGAAGGAACTCTTGAGCTTGTTGTTTCAACCGCAACATCAACAGTGAAAGCGGAAGTGGTTGCTTGCGCTCGTGGACTCTATGATGTTACATTTGTCCCACAAACATGCGAGCCACATTTTGTAAATATCACATTCAACGACGTACCTGTCGATTCTTCTCCATTCAAGATCGACGTTCAACAAAGTACTCAACACATGCAAGTCGGTAGCGTTGGAATATTGGAGAATATAAGTGACGATCAACTAATCGAAATTGTTGGCCCCGATAACAAGCAAGTGTCATACAGTATTCAACGTCAAATAGCAGAGTTCCGCACGAACCAAGTTGGCACTTACACTATTCGATTCGTTGATCGGGAAACCAGAACATTGGTTGGAACTCGTACTTTTAACGTTTTTGATCCGTCACTCGTAAAGCTCGTTGAAGTTGGTGAAGCCCACTGCAACAGACCGGCCTCAATTACATTGTCAGTTTATGATGCTGGGCAAGGAACTCTCACATCATTGGTTCGATCCGGAGGTGTTGAAGTGCCACATTCGATTAAGGGACCATCAAAGAACGGTACTTGGGAAATTGTTTACCATCCGACCAGAATCGCTCCCCACAAGATCAATATTTTGTACAATGGAGTTCCCATTTCAAATAAGCCAATCGAAATCAATGTCCTTCCTCCAGTTTCGTCTAAAGAAATTACTGTGAGTGGACTGGGACTGTATCAAGCACGCGTCGGCAAGACAACATCGTTTTCGATTGATACAAATGGAAAACCAGGTCGAGAATTTGATGTTGTTGTGTCTGGACCTGGTGGTGAAGCGCTACCCGTTCGATGTTACCAAACCAAAGGTGGTCATTTACAAGCCGAGTTTACCATTACAAAAGTCGGACAGTGTTTGGTTGAGGTTCTACATCAATCAAAACATTTGCCTGGCAGTCCATTTACTTGTGAGTCCTTTGATCCGTCCAAAGTAATTCTACAAGGTTTGCCCAGAGGACAACTCGCCGTTCATAGTCCGGTCTCATTCATTCGTAAGTGCTAAGCGAGTCTTTGAGCTCATTGAATCTTTTAATATTAATTTGGTTTACGACAATTTGTAGTTAACTCTTCGGAAGCTGGCCAAGGCGAAATTGAAATCCAAACAAAATCACCGTCCGGTCAGAATCTTCCGGTTAAAGTGACCGAAAACAGTGACGGCAACTATCACGTCGAGTTCATACCAAACATTCCAGGCCAATACAAAACTTCAATCCATTATGGAGGCGAGCCCATTTCGAACTCACCACTCATAAATGTTGTATCTACCGCTGCAGTTCCGAAACTTGATGCAAGAGCATCTGGCAATGGATTGGAATATGCACAGCGTGGAAAAGAATCATCGTTCGTTGTTTATTGTCCAACAACGCCCAATGTTCAAATTGAAAGAATCGATGAACGTGGCGAAAGAATAGAGCCGAAAATCCGTTCGCTGGGAAATAATGAATGGAAAGTAACGTACACAATTGTGTCGGTTGGCAAATATGAAATTCGAGCCAGTTGCCCGAATCGTGGACCATTGCCTGGGTCGCCATGGAACATTTCCAGTTTGGATGCAAACAAAATCGTACCTGTCGGGGGATGGGGATCCAATTTGGACAATGAAGGTCGATTGGTGTTACCCGTTCGATACACTTTCGATACATCACAAGCTGGTCCGGGAGAATTACTTTGTACCGTTGACGGCAGAGAGCTTGGTTAGTACTTTTGGTCGTAATGTCATTTTAACTTGAATCTTAATAAAGTTTTTCGTTTTCCATTAGTGGTGGATAAGCAACCTGATGGAAAATCTCGTTTGATCATATCATCCGATGGTCTGTCATCAGGTGAACACAATTTCGATTTGACTTGGAGTGGAATTCCAATATCTCAAAGCCCTCGAAGTGCTTTTGTTTCATCGACTCAGACATCAGAAAAAGTTGTGCTTAGTGGTCGTGGTCTAGCGGCAGCACAAGTGGGTGATGTTGCTCACTTTACCATCGACGCAACTCAAGCTCCGAATGGAAGACCCGAAGTCATATTGCACTATCAAGATAACGTGACTGTACCGGTCAGTTTATCACAACAGAGACCAAACGAAGCAATTTGGCTGGCCTCCTACACACCACCGAAAGCTGCCGGAGGTCCACTTAATTTGTCTGTTAAATGGAATGGGCGCTTGGTTAAGGGATGTCCGTTGGCCGTTGTTGTTGGTGAGTCTATCAAAATATACAAAAATGCAAAATTCATTACCGATCTCTCTCTGTCAGGCTCATCCGTTGATGCATCAAAAGTGTTATGTTCTGGTGAAGGTCTTCGAAATGGTGTTGTTGGTCGCGAGATTCGCTCCTGGATCGATACACGACGAGCTGGCCCTGGAGAGCTCACTGCACATTGTACAGGACCACGGAAAGTCGCCTACTGTGAACTGTATGATCACGGCGATGCAACATTCACCTTGAATATCAAACCCCAAGAACCTGGAAAACATGCTCTCACTATAAAGTATGGTGGTCAACACGTTCCTGGCTCACCATTCGGATTAAAAGTTGCTGGAGCCCCAGATGCTAGCAAGGTAAGAGCGTTGTAGCTGGTTTCCAAATCTGCGCTAGATCTCAAACGATGTCATAACATTAGGTTCGAGTGTATGGCCCCGGAATCGAGCATGGAGTTCTGGCCACTTTCCAATCGAGATTTATCTGTGACACACGTGGAGCAGGCGCTGGTCAACTAACTGTACGAGTTCGAGGACCTAAAGGTGCCTTCCGTGTCGAAATGCAACGAGAAAGTCAAAAGGATCGTACCATTCTTTGCAAGGTATTTACGACGTGCCGTCAATGCAGTTAAAGATTTTGAGATTAACCAATATTCAATCAAACAGTACGATCCAACCGAACCTGGTGACTATCGCGTCGAAGTGAAATGGGCCGGTGAACTTGTACCAGGCTCACCATTCCCAGTCATGATATTCGATACAGAGGAAGAGCTACGCAGATACATTCAAGGAATATAGACGAGCCAATGAAAATGTTGGTGGCAAATACTTATTTACGTATCTAGACATAACATTTATTATTGATAGCATTAAATATGGTATATGGTTGTGTCAGCGGAATTAGTTAGCAACTAAAAACAAAACGAACATCTACTTCAGTAACAACGAATTCTATTTTCATGAATTTGAATTGGGAAATCAGTGTCTCACTTTTCCTTTGATAATATATTTTGAAATAACAAAAATAAATTTATTTTTATTAAAATTTCGTCTTTGCAATTACATCCGTGCGTTACGTGACGTCACAATGAATCACACGTGAACTGTTGTTAGCAACCCTATCCCTATCACTGATTCCATAATGTGTGTATTACACACTGTGGAATGTCTGGAAAAGAAACATTTTTCAAATCTTTCAAAATTTAAACTAAGACAGCAAGAGGGTAATCAATTTTTCACATATTTGAACAACGATTCCTATATTAATAACCTGCTTCAAAATTTATTTGTAACTCGATCAAAGGCCTCCTACACCTTCTAGAATCTCCTAAAACTCCTAATATTTCAGAAATCCTCGTAAAATCTCCTAAACCTCATAAAAGCCCAAAAATGAGACTTCGAAAATTTTCTGAAATTATTATAAATAAGGATCAAAAGATCAATACATTCAGTGGATGAGCAAAATATCATAAAACGAGCCGTCAGAACAGTCGGAGCGTTTGCTTGAGCCCCGTACAAACCCGTATATCTATTGTGTACGTGACCCTAGTGCGTCTGTCCGTAAGCCTATTGCGCCGGTTAATGTAGTTAAAGTAAAATTATTATGAAATATGTATATAGGAAACGATGAAGTTCTAGTTGAATAAAAACGCCAACCGATTCCATAAAATGAACAATTATTTATTTGATTCACAGTGATGTGAAATACAAGTGTTGTCCTTTCTACGTTTCGCCCACGACTATTTACATTTAACCTCGTTGTTTGAGAGAACGATGAGCATCATCGTTCGACATCTGATTGACATACTCGCCCTACCGATTATACGGTAACTCGTTCCCACACAACCCCCCTTAACAAAACATTTGCCCTCAAATGTTCAGATTTTCGGACTTTCGGCAATCCACTGCGCTCTCATGAACTCGGACCATCATTGATTCGCCCATCTTTGACTCGACCATCTTTGCCTCGACCATCTTTGACTCGACCATCTTTGACTCGACCATCTTTGACTCGACCATCGTTGATTCGACCATCATTGCTTCGACCATCATTGATTCGACCATCATTGCTTCGACCATCATTGATTCGACCATCATTGATTCGACCATCATTGATTCGACCATCATTAATTCGACCATCATTGATTCGACCATCATTGATTCGACCATCATTGATTCGACCACTCTTGACTTCGATCCAAATTCGCTCGGTTTTATTTCAATTCGTAGCAGTTTAGCATTCCATTTCGCTGACACGCCTAATATTTGTCTAACAGTGCATGTACGTTCGATCCGTTTATTGCTCTTCTCACCCAATGTATGAAACACACTCGAACGATCGTCTGCTGTACTGATGTGTGTGCTGCGTCTATTGTCTCTGAACAAACCACGCGCTCGTGACAAAAGCCTTCTCGAACGTTCTCCTTCGTATCTTTTTTCGTCTTTTCACTTTGCGTTGTATGAATTTTCAGGTACTATAACACTGAGTTATCCACTTTACTGTTCAATTCGTTCTTCTTTACTTTTTATTTAGCATGGAGGCAACGTTTCCACCTAAATTCTTTACGTCTTTTGTTCAGCGTGAAAACACCGTTTCACCTGAACTCTTTGCACAAATTTTTGAGTCTGGCTTTACTTTCCGCAACGTAATTATGTTTTTCCGCTTTTCAACACTTATATTCCATACTGATCACTGGCCGGTTGAGCCCCCATATAGGAAACGATGAAGTTCTAGTTGAATAAAAACGCCAACCGATTCCATAAAATGAACAATTATTTATTTGATTCACAGTGATGTGAAATACAAGTGTTGTCCTTTCTACGTTTCGCCCACGACTATTTACATTTAACCTCGTTGTTTGAGAGAACGATGAGCATCATCGTTCGACATCTGATTGACATACTCGCCCTACCGATTATACGGTAACTCGTTCCCACATGTACATCTTACAAATTGCGCATAGCGCAATTACGAAGCCCCGTACGACGTTCCTTTCAAATGAAACAAAAATTTCAAATCGCCCTAAAATTTTATTTTTTTGAAGGGCCTAGTATCGGCCTCAGTCCGAGGACCCAAATTTAAAAAAAAATTTCAACTAAATTCTATTCGGCCTTTGATTACCTTCCAAATGAAACAAAAATTACGAAAAACGGATGAAATTTGCTCGAGTTATATGTAAAATACACATAGGGCCCTAGTATCGGCCTCAGTCCGAGGACCCAAATTTAAATTTTTTTCAACAACATTCTATTCGGCCTTTGATTACCTTCCAAATGAAACAAAAATTACGAAAAACGGATGAAATTTACTCGAGTTATATGTGAAATACACATAGGGCCCTAGTAGCGGCCTTAGGCCAAGGACCCAAATTTAATTTTTTTCAACAACATTCTATTCGGCATTCGATTACCTTCCAAATCAAACAAAAATTACGAAAAACGAATGAAATTTACTCGAGTTCTATGTAAAATGCACATAGGGCCCTAGTAGCATTTCACTTCTAAGGCCCTAACTCACGGTCCACTCACCCGATTTTAAAAAACTTTTTTTTCCTGGATTGGTATTGACAATACCTATCATTTGCCGTGTCATTTACATTTCCATCGTTTATTTTGCCATAAATATCACCAAAAGACCTTAAATCACTTAGGTGGCCCTAACTCACGAAGGGCCGACCCGAATATGCCCATCTTCGAACTTAGCCTCACTATTTCGACTATCTTTCAGGGAAAAAAAATTTTGAAATCAGATTTGATTTACTCAAGATATCGACGTGACAGACGGACAGACGGACAGACAAAATTTTTATTGCAGATTCGTCATCTAAGAACATAGGCAAACACTTTGCCCTTACCGTCTGCTTCGAATTCCATCAATTACACACGGCATCGTAATCCTATAAGCCCCTTTGTACTTCGTACGGGGCTAAAAATTTCATCTGCGGCGCTTCTCACTCCATAGATAAAGCAATTGTTTTTGTTAATTACTAAAATTTGATTTGCAATAATATTCTGAAAGATAATTGACAAAAGTTATTATTCTGAAAGATGTTAGTGTTGCTTCATTCTGGATCTGGATTCAGATACAGCCAATCCATCTGATTTTTGTGAAATAATTTTCTTAGAAAAACAATTTGAATTTCGAACAGATTTACCATTTTAAATGCTTTTTATATAGTTCGAAACTGACGTACAGTTGGGATAGCTCGATCAAATTGTAAAATATGTTGGAAAACATTCCGGTCCTGAATTCCATTTGAAGTCCTAAATCCCACAATTTCTGAATTCCATTTGGAATTACCTTTGCAAGTAGGAAATCAAAGAATGTTACAAGAAATAGAGACTTCCCTGCAAATGGCTATTGCAAAAGGAAAAATATGAGTTTAATGGCCTTCCACATCGAGATATTTGTATAAGGAAACATAAAATGTTGTTAAAAAATATATTATCCACAGCGAACGAAAGCTCCTAAAAATCCATTAAAACCAAGGTCTTAAATCCTCCAAAAACTCCTAAAATAGTAGCAATTTTAAAGCGTAGGAGGCCTGCGATCAGGGTCCTGGCTGTAACTAGCACATGGTCGACCTAACCAGTCATCTTAACAAAAAAGAGTCAAGGAAAACGTTGAATTCTAGTTAAATCTTTGCCTTTATATAAAATTGAACGCTATACAAAAACTATCTGAAATGGAGATGCCAACGGTTTGATGTTTATTTAAAACGAACTACAGTTATTCACATTTTCATTAAGCAGAAAGTAATGACACAAACCTCATGAAATGGTAATATATGGTTGGAGTGGCTGCAATATGATACTAATGTGAATTGAAGATGGAACAGCTACTTGAAAATAGATGGCCTAAAGTAGGAGTTGAACTGTGCTGAAGTTTTTATGGATTAGTCTAAGAAGTGAAGCATTTCCATAAACACTAAATTCATTGAATACTTAGGTAATTTTTTATTTGTAGGGATAGCACTGCTCCTGTAAACTAAGCAAACCGTAATTAAAAGAAATCTTTTATCGTCCTAATGACTAATTTTGAAGAAAATGACCACAACCTGTTCAGCTATAGTAATAAAATTGCTGCAATTTTTGTTGCACCTCGATTTACAGCATCAACGGTACCTACACAATAGTGTCCCAATAATAGTACATTATGTACACTTGTATTAAAGTGAAATTCTGGTTTGGGAGTTGTTGTGGTTTGGAATTGTTTTAAACAAACGAATTAAAAATTAAGATTCTAAAATTTAGTATTGTCGGGCAGGTCAGTGCGCGTACCGTACAAATGATACAAAAAAGAAAAATCTAGATTTTCATTTGTTAAACGAATTTTTTTAAATTATTTTCAAACCACACCAGCTGTCAAGTCAGACAATATGTTGGAATCCTGTAAGGTATCCACAGGAAAATTTTTTTTGCCTTCGAGTGTAAAGTTAAAATCCAGTTTTCGTGTAATGTTAGTTTTAACAATGTATGAAAATCCAGTATACAACGGTATGGTGTTAGTGAACAATCTTTTCTGCATTTCCTCTAAACTACCAGTTATTAACCTTCATTGTCTCTTCGCATACTTTCCGGGCTCTAATTTCATTCCAATACAAGAAGCGATTTTAATATCTTTAATTTGATTGCGAATTTTTCAATATTTTTCTAATGATATAAGTTAGAAACATGAAAGCAACAACGACTTTACGACGAAAGATATGAAAGGCTCACTAAAAGTTCACTGATTTATCTTTGCTATAAACAAATTCTATTTTCGAGACGTAATTGTTAAGGCGAGAATTTATTAGTTTTCCTTTTATTTATGTTGTAAATAAGCTAAAAATCCTGAAATGCGTTCATAAAGGAGATATTACGCCTCTCATAAAAACATCTCTCTAACAACTCTCATATATGCATAGGTTATTGCTAACCGAGCATCAAAAAATCGTTTTATTTGAGGAAAAAGTAATGAAACAAATTTGATATCGATGACTAAGCCATTTTCACTATGTAGGAAGTTACGCATCCATTCCAAACATATCTTAAAACCATAAAATCTTACCGCAAAATTGAGCATGAATATCAAAATGCCATACATATTCTTACATATAAATATCTGGTATCGTCACCGAAATAACACCAGAAGTGGATACCCATAGGCTGATAGCATATATAGTTTTTTATATCCGTCCTGGCTTACAATATTACGTTGAAAAGGAAAGTAAAAGAAAAATAATATCCTTTTGGCAGAGTGTGCGGATATTTTATTGGAAAGCGATTGAATCACCGATAAAATCGTAATAAAACCAAGGCGTTGTCGTCGCATGTTTCCTGGTTTTGTGTATTTAGAGAATGCCCGCAGGTTTTCAATTTATTCCACAATGACTGATTGTCACCGCAATATATAGTCACATTGGAAAACAAAAGATACGAGTGAGTGGTTGCAATTCATTTTGAATTGATTCACATGGCTTGGGATAGTTTGCTTGTTGTGAACAGGGTTTAAGATCGCGTCTAACCTTCTTGTTAGAAGAATTCAATTATGGGAATTCCGAGACATTCTTTTAGGAAAGAAAATTATAATTTGAACAGCCGAGGCTTTATTGGACAGTGTCCAATGGCCACTGACATTATTTTAAAAACTAACCCAGCGAATTGAAAAAGTTTCACAAAAAAAACTGAATTTCATTGTGAAATATAAATCTGAAGAATGTGTAACTCTCCATACGTGTCACATGTCACTAGTGTGAGTCATCATTTATGTTCGTTTATATGTACCACTGCACTAACCGAGCAATGCGATTGTTTAAATAAGTATCGCTTGTACCCAGGCTGTGATATATAGGCGTCTATATTTGACGTTGGTTAGTTGAAGTTGAATTGCCTGTTCTGAAAATGGAATTCAGGAATCTGTTATCACCATGGCCATAATATTTTCTGAGAATTGTAGTATAAGATGTTGGATAATAAACAATGTTTAAATGCTCAAGTGCAATAGTGGCTGCTTCTTAGCTTTACCGAAAATATAAAGTTATTCCATATATGAGACTGGATTTCATTTACAGGAAACTTTTAGGAATTATGCTCACCAGCTCGACTGATGACGATTGTTCCCCGAAAAATTTAGATGTTAGGCTAAACGAGCAGGCTTTCTTCGGATAACAATAAGAAAAAGCACATGATTTTCTATTTTTAGAAAGGGATAGGATAGTTATCGAATCTATTACTTGAATTGATGTAAGTATTTGCAACAGATTGAAATAGAATCTTTCACTTCATTTCTTGTCACTTTCATTATGAAATATAAGACGACGTTAGTTATAGCTCATTTATTCATTTGAATTGGAAATTGTTTACAAGGATTGCGTCATGGTACAATAAAAAAAAGAAAAACAAATTCACAAATAGTAGATCTCGTCAAGCCTAGATGTCGCAGGGATACATCCCATTATGCAAGCTGCGTTAGCTCGTTGAATTGCCATTGAGATTCTCTGGAAAAAGAATCACTTGCGCGACGGTCTCCACTGCAGTCTATCAAGTTCGAACCAATTCTGTTAGCGAATGAAAGCGCTTCAGTGCACCAGGGACCCATTGTTTCGACGGCAAACGCGACAAAGCTGTAATTGTTGTTCTCTATTCAGGCCTCTCACACCTCCTTATTTCCTTATTTTTCCTTATTTTTATAAAAACCTCCTTATTCCTCCTTATTTTATTTAAAAATCCTTATTTTCCTTATTTTTCGCAAAATTCATCGACGGAAATCAAAATTAGGGAAAAAAAATCGCCAAGCGGCAAAAATACCAATTTTTATTATTTAACACAGAGAACACTAATAAAAAGTTGGTGTCGTAGCTCATGATCGTTCCAACATGACTGGTTTAACGTATATTTTTGTGGTTCCACGCCGCCTCTCGGCTCGAGAGTCTCGAGTAGAACTATTTGATTTAACATGTAAATCACCCTTAACATTGTCTCAGACATGCTTTCTTACTACAAACAATTCAAGGTCTTATCCCTATTTACACTTACTTCTTTCAAATTTATACTTTTATACTTTCACCAATTTATTATTTTTTCGAAATTCGAACGGGATAACAAAGAACAGTTTTTGCAGTTAACACATTCAAAATAATTGCGGCTTGTTAACTTTCGGCACCCTGGACTTTACTTAAATAGTCGTGGAATGCCTCCAAATAAATTTCTAAAAATCTAGAATTCAGTTTTGGATTTTTAGAAATTTATTTGGAGGCATTCCTCAACTATTTAAGTAAAGTCCAGGGTGCCGAAAGTTGACAAGCCGCAATTAATTTCAATGTGTTAATGAGATCTAAATCTAATCCAGCAAGCTTTTAAACTTGAGGGTGGGGTCAAGTGAAAATTCACGCCGTATGTACGTCTTAAATTTAAAAAAATTTGTCGCATCGAAAACTGATTGAAAACTGCCACCCTACAAAAACGGTAGGTACGTCAAAATTTTGAATTTTGAAGCGCACTTACAGTGATAATTGTTAAAGCTAAGCTTTGCTATGAATCTAATTCAAGCCTTAAGCGCGCCCAAAATATTCAAATTTTCACCGTGATAAAAGTGAATTTTACAAAAACGATACGTCAAAATAAACAATAATGCGTTTTATTTTAAAGTTGAGGCGGACACTTCCGATGTTAATTGCTGCATCTTAGAATAATTTCGATTTTTATCGAAAAATTTCTCCTCATTTTTCCTTAATTTCAACTAACAATTTCCTTATTTCTCCTTATTTTTGTGCTAAAACCTCCTTAATTCCTTAATAAGGAGTCCAAATTTAGAGTGAGAGGCCTGTCTCTATTTCTAACGATCTTTTTTTGTTGTTTTAGATTCGGGATTAAATACTGTCCAAACGTTCTTGGATTCATTACCCACGTGTGTTAGATGTCGCGTACATTTGTGATTGGCTGTAAATAAATATTTTAATATTTTTAATATGCGAAAGATGACCATTACTTAGCAGTTTGCTCACTGCGAAAATGATCCATTATGTCTCGCATTATGTTCATGTACATACATCGTATATATTGCGAAAGTAATGTATGACATGGTGAAATGGTGAGTTTGCTTTCATCACAAAGTTGTTACTTATCTAATGTAATGAATTACTTTCGCAGCATTGAAAGTGATTGAATAAGATCTGTAGAAACAATTTTCAAAAGCTCTATAATAAAACCATAGTCAATACAGAACTAAAAGTGTTCGACATTAGATGCATTGATAAAAAGCTTTCTACACTAAAATATTACAAACGTGTACAAACACGCATCAATGAAATATTACATTAACCTTTTGCCCTTAGAAACTTTGTATAAACAAACGCATTTGTACGCTAGAATGTACAAAGAGTATAGACTCATTGTTCCATTGACATTCCCATACAACCCGAGCTTAAAATGTTGTAGAGCATGCAATACGACAACATTTAAATGAGAAAACAGAACCATTGATCAAGATTACTCATTGTTCACATCTTACAAATAGAAAAGGAAATATAAAATCTGATAATACTAATCCCCTTTTATTACATTTTCATTAATAATAAAAAACGAGCAACACTTTAAACCCTTGTACAAACAGTGTGGCTCATCTAAGATATATAGACTTGGGGGTTTATTATGATAAATTGTCTGTTATTATTCATCATCATTCATGCATCCATGTATTCTCTGCTGGTACATTGTGTGCAAAGTGTTATATCTCCTTTTTAGAATAGAGACTTTTCACGATTCATTCTTCCATTAAAATTTAATAAAAAATTTGATAATTCGCTCATTTCATACATATATTAAAGAATGAACATTTTTCGTGATTAAGGGAAGCATTTAATCTGCCATCGGTGGTTATTCTCTCAAAATTATGGCTTCAGGTTATTTACTGTACTCCCTCTTATGAATAAATTTGAATTTTCATTAGCTACTTTTCTATTATACGAAAGAAAAATTGATCATGTAAAACATGATTGTTTGTAATTTCTTTCTAAAAAGAACGGCGCATCAATATGCATATTAATTGTCGGTAATTTCTTCTGTTCATGTATGCGAAATGGGGTTCAGATTTGTACTCGTAAAAACATAGATGAACCTGTTCTAATGCAAATTCGCTAAGGGTGCGTGAATTTAACAAACAGCCTCATTACAAGGCAATTAAGCTTCCATAGAAAAGAGAGTCTGTTCGAAATAATCAACAGAAAAAAATTAATTAAATGCAAAATCGTTTGAATTTCCCAAAAGGCAGGTAGCTAATCAGATATACAAAAGATTTTTCCGTAAATTGTTTATTTCATTTTATTTAAAAGGTAGAACGAGAGAACAGACAATAAGCTGCGACTACACGAAATAATTGTTTAACTTGGAAAATTTCCAATTAAATGAGTTGTTGTTCATAGCTTTCGAAACGGGAGAATAACAGTATATAAAACTGTCTGACTTTCCAAATTCATTTGACTATACAGAAAAGTTTTTCGACATAAAACTTTTTTTTTAAATGTCTGCGATGACGTTGTTTTGAGCACCACACCGGGGCTTCGTTCTTTCAACGTCAAATCGAATTCAATGAATCCTTTAGGTAGAGCAGCATATTATACCCTTTGAAAGCACAATACAGAGCGTAACAATAAAGTTTAAATATTATGATCTTCGCGACACATACATTCACAAACAAAAAAAATATTAAAGTTTGATGAACATTTTACATAAAAGCACAGAGATATTATTCCTTCTTTGCAACGCCGAGCCGTAACCACCCACCGT
Source organism: Bradysia coprophila (assembly GCF_014529535.1). Taxonomy (NCBI): domain Eukaryota; kingdom Metazoa; phylum Arthropoda; class Insecta; order Diptera; family Sciaridae; genus Bradysia; species Bradysia coprophila. The sequence continues at coordinate 1,948,480 of NW_023503616.1, forward strand.
TATAATATATTGCAAACATTATACCACAATGAGCATATTATTTTGCATAAGACAACAATGGATTATCTTGACTCGTATAATAATAGAGGATGGCTTTTGACGATATAGAAGGTTTGTACAATATATTTATCACGGAACATACGGAATATTACACAAACACCCTGCAATAAACGAGGAAACGCTTCCAACTGACTCTATAAATTACATTGTAACATGGAGTGCTACAAAATTACTGTTATAAATCAAACGAAAAGAAAGTCATCGCATCAAAATGATAGCAGTAAGAGGACAAAAAAATATGACAATAAGGTGACTGTCAAAATATTGTCGTCAATTGTAATGGTCCATAATAAAGAAAAGATAGAAATGGGAAAATTTCGGTGAGTGGCAATTGGTAAAAAAGGTGAGGAGGACGGGTGTTTTGGAGATGTTATACAATATACAATTCAGTTCTGTTGGACATTTATTAGGATTCCTAATTTATGAGATTTGTCCGATCTACATCGACCACCTATCTCGCCACTCATTCTGTTACAGCTTACTCTTAGTGCATTATTCCAAAGTAATCTTCACTTTCAATCAACAAATGAACGAGTAGTGAGACACATATTGTTCTTTCATTCATAAAAAGTTTATCAATGAAAGAACAATGGGAAATCTTTTTTTGTCAGCAAAATTATTCTTTTTTTGCAGCAAAATTATTTTTTTTATCAGCAAATTTATTCTTTTAGTTCAGCAAATTTATTGCTATTGTGACCAAATTTAATTCTTCGTCTGCAAATTTATTTTTTGAAGCAGCAAATTTAATCTTATTTTGTCAGCACATTTATTTTTTTGCAATCTGCAAAATTAAATATTTTTTTAGCTATTTTTTAGCAGCAAATTTATTTATTTCTATCAGCAAAGTTAATACTTTTGTCAACAAATTTATTTATTCATCATCAGCAAAATTAATTGTTTATTTTAGCTATTTTTTAACAGCAATTCTATTGATTTGCAACAGCAAATTTATTCTACTTTTGTCAGCAGATTTATTTCTTGTCATAAGCAAAATTAATTGTTTATTTTAGCTATTTTTTATCTATTTTTGGTGAAATGGATTTTCATATATTCTTTTCGTCACTAGTGGTGAAATGGACACCAAAACCCAATGCTTATCGAGCAACACCTCTAACCATTCGGCTATTGAGATATATAATCGCAGTGTAACAATTTTCAAAAGTTCATTTTTCGCAGCTGGTTGCAGAAAACGTTGTATGCAACACGTTGTGAAAGTGGTAGTTTTTGTCACATGCTTCGCTCGCTTCGCACGTTTGATAACATTACATCTAGTGACACAAACTACCACTTTTCGCAACTAGCTGCAGAAATTACTATTTCACGTCTTACGTCAACGTAAATAGTTATTGACACTACACGGACAATTCATTTCTTTTTACGAAATGGATACCAATTTTCATTGCACTTAAAAAGCGTTTTAACACGCCGAGCGATCCGGCCCATTGCCCCGGAGCGAAGCGGAGGGCCGCAATGCGAGCCGGGCGCCGGAACGGTGTCGGTAACTTAGGAGTTAATTTTTTTTCTCTCGCATCGTCTAATAATTAGTCTGTGTAATTCATTGCCCATAAAGAGCGTTTTAACACGCCGAGCGATCCGTAAACTTAGTTAAAGTGAAATTATTATGAAAGGTGTGCATCCTAGAAATTACGCATAGCGAAATTACGAAGCCCCATTCAAATCGAGGGATAAATGCTTTTTTAGGCACTAGGTGTGTAGATTGTCACTCGATACCGCAGGTCGAGCGTGACAATACACATCGTGTGCCTAAAAGATCTATCACCGAGTTGTGTACAACGTTTTCCGCAATAAAGGCAACGGAAAGTTCTACTTTTCGTCGCTTGTTGAGTTGACGTTTTCGTGTTAGTGGTGTTAGTGATATAATTTTATATGTCCTACTGCGGGACATATGCTGATTGAAGATAGTAATTTTCCTACTTATAAAAAAATAAATTTGCAATTGAAACACTAATAAATTTGCTGACAAAAAGCAATAACTTCGAGGTATTAATTTTGCTGTTCGAAGGCATTAAAAGTGCATATTACAAAACAATAAATTTGCTGACTACAAAGTAATAAATTTGCTGCCAGGGATTTGCTGCAAAAGAATTATTTTTGCTGCTTAAAGTCAGTAATATTGCTGCTCAGAAAGCAATAAAGATGCTGTTCGAGTACTAATAAGTTTGCTGAAAATAAGACTAATTTTGCTGATACAAAACACTAAATTTGCTGATAAAAAAGATTAAATTTGCTGCTAAAAAAAATAAATTTGCAGAAAAAAAGAATAAATTTGCTGATGAAATAAATAATTTTGCTACTAAAAGAATAAATTTGCTGATAAAAAAATAGATGCCAAAGAACAATAGGTTATACATGTCCAGAGACTCACGCACCCATCCTGAATGTGAGTGAAAAAAAAAAATCCGCAAATTCTTAAAGTGCACTGAAACTCGAAATAAAAAAAGTTGAAAATGATGAAAAGTTATGTCTCGGTGGTCAGGGCATCAAACAGTCTATTTTTAGTACACGTGCTCTTTGCACCATATTTTAAAATTAGCTAACTTAATATACCATGTGTATAACTGGGTAAGAGGAAAGTTATGTTTTTATTTAAAAAAAAAAATCGCAAAACATAGACATCTCGGGCGGCCATTTGTATTGAGTGTGTGTACGAATGGAATTTTTTCTCTATGAAATCAGTTCACCTACGAATGCATGTGTTTGTTAATTATTTAAAGTGCTTTCGTTGCACAAAATAGAAAAATTTTTAGCCAAAAAGCTTTTAAGTTTCAATTTAAGGAACCACCGCTGAAAGTATTGTTTTTCATTTTCCATTTATTATGATAAATAAAAACATAAAAATCTAATTTCTCTACGTTTTTCCCGTCTGTACTCCGTTCGAGACTCCGTTTCTGTTTTGTACACTGTTACAGTGCAGAAAAGGAGGTGTTTTATATCTGAACCGTTTCTGTATTCCATATATTTATGTAACTTTCCCTAAAAGGTTTATGCATTATTCCAAAATGTGTAGTTGACGTAGCTACGTTAGCAGTATATGCTATCGCAACACAACATATCACATCATGTTGAACTACTTAGTTGCTTGAGGACGTATGCATAAAATGAACTATCGCAAAACTAGGTCACCTGATTTACTGTAGTCACTTAAACATCACTTTGTTAAGCTTTTATTAGGTGTTCACCTCACCAGTTAATAATATTGGTAGAAGACTGTTAGTCAAAAGGCAAATATAGGAAAAGGCTTACGGTCAAGATTTATGGATTAAAAAAATGGAATTTATGTAGAACATAGGAAAATACTTATCTGTGAGTCTGTTTCCAGAGAGTTAAGTTTTCGTTAATATTTTTATAGGCATTTGGAACATTCGACAACGATGGTGACTTATGCAATCATCGAATCTCTTTGAGACAAATAATCACCTAATTTACTACAGTCCGAGAAAAATAAGAAGTTCCCTATTCAACGTTTATAATCCAAGGCCCTCTCATAGAACCCAATGACAAAAAAAAATGAAAAATCACCTTTTGAATGTGTGTGGAGTCTTCGTGGACAGATAGGTTTTTTGTCAATGGTGTGTGTTAGAGACGTGAATTTCGTCTCGTTAACTCTAGGTACATCTATAGGCTAGGCATACATATATATCTGTATTTGTATGGGTAGTAACGTGAATATCGAATGTGGAACAAGTTGAATAGGTGACTTCTTATTTTTCTCGAACTGTATTGTCGTGGTATGTTATAATGTTCCATTGCCTCTATTGTTTCAACATTTTATGTTCTAGATTCATGTTCACAATAATTTTTTGTTTCTTAAAATTTAGTTGTTAGAATTGTAAGGAAATAAATCTTAAGGTAAACCTCTGGATCGATGCGGTCTGCTCTGCTATGAAATTGAGAAATGCGACAGATTTTATTAACATTTTCATGTCCAAAAGTATGTAACCCACTGACAAAAAAGTTTCGAAAAACTCACCTGTCGCAGGTAACTTTGTCTCCAGGTAATCTACATTATCTGCCGCAGCTGTATTTTCTGTATGGGGCGTTACAGCTGTGGCAGCTATTGTCGGTTACCTGGAGACAAAATTGCCTGCGACAGGTGAGTTTTTCGAAACTTTTTTGTCAGTGCCTTACGATGACTTATTTACTGATTTCATGGTTAACTTTCACCAGTTAAAACTTTTCTAGAGAAACTGGCATACATTGATTTAATTCATGATACTTTACTTAGTTACTATATGAACAGTTTGAATAAATCAGAACATTCATCTGGCAAGACTCATGTTTATGGTGTAAAATTATCATAATAGCCGTAACTTAAAAACCTGCATTTTTCATCGCAAATGAGACCATTTTCTTTATCTCTGTAGCGTCATATAATTTATGCTGGTTTAACGCTTGCAGCTACGCTACAACATGTTCTGGATTCATTTTAAAGTACAAAACTGCACACAAATTCCTTTCTTACGTGCTTTAGATGTATCAGGCAAATTTATATTACCCACTGTTACTATTTTTCATTTTGTTTATCTTCATTTTAAGCTCTGAAATTGTAAATTTTTCGGGGTACTTCTGGAAGATGTGTTAAATAGCATTGTAAATTGTAACAAATTCGGATGGATTTAAATTGGATAAGAAATCGTAAGTTATTTTTATCAGGCGAAAGCCGCTTCAGTTTGGGTGTATTTACGTGCACACAACATTTCCCATAGCGAGTGTGTGGGCTCATATGATTCTATCGTTGCATAGGATATATTGTACAGTAGAATTTGTACTGTGTGTACTTAGAGCTGATATTTCAGTATGATATGTGCATTAAACATATATTAGATGGTATGTCCGTATTGAAAATTTTCACATATAAAATGCGCATTAAATTTGGATCTAAAGTTACCGGTGGCATAGCATTGCTCCTAGCACGAACGCTCATTTTTCCAACGTCAAAAGTTTCCAAATTTTCTTTAGTCTACCTCTATGGTCTTTACAAAAGGGCATACTTTTATTTCATAGATCCCATTTTTCTTAACTTTTCTTATGTTCACGCTAGAGCAGAGCTGTTCCCGTGGCGCTACAATTTCTGCTATATACTTCTTGATGTTAAGTTAAGTTAATTGTGGCGACGACACCAGTCATTTTAGAAACAAATTTTAGTCTGTCCACAGCACTGCTGGTAGCATGAACACTGAATTGACAAGTGTCAAATTTGGAGGCCTTAGTGATACGAGCTACCGCTTAGGATTGTTTGTATTGCATACAACGAAAACATCTATCTGTATAACAGAAACGCAGTGTCTCCGAATATTTTCTATGTTCGTGCTAGTAGCAGTGCTGTGCAACTGCATTCGTTTATCGCTTGATGTGTGTACGTTAAAACTTCAATTTAATGTTCGAAACTTGAATTATATTTTCAGGAATGAACAGTGTTGTGTTGTTACAAAAACTATAAAATTGAATTCTATAGGTAAATCTTTTAAATTAGAAGATAGAAATTGTCCACGTCCATCGTGATGTACATATGTTCAAAAGAATTAAGTAATAGATTGTTCATGTCTTGGACAAAGATTTCGGAATTTTTCTTTTAATTTAGGCCATCAGCATGAAAAGTTATGTACACATCTGTTGTGGATGGTTGATTTTAGGCACTTTCGCTTGTTACCTCACTTCCGAAGTGACACTTTGTTCGGGTTACAACTCGCGAAATTGCCTAAAATCTACCGCGCACAACAGTTACGTAAGTAACTATTATGCCAAACATTAGGTTATACTTTGAGCAAGAGAGGTAACTGATTTCGTCGTGATATGGCTTTCTTACAAGATTAAGAAAAAATTCATAGAAATACTAGACTTATACACCATACACTATACGAATGCGGAATGCTATAAAGTTAAATATGTACGAACGTATTTCACTTTTAAAATAAAAGTAAGATAAAAAATGAATAAAAAAGTAGAAGTTTTTTTTTGCATCCTTCAAAAGCTTCAATGCAATTTTTATATTTCCATTTCGCAATAAAACTTGAATCCATAAATAATTGAATTTTTGTATGAACATTCTTTATCATATCGCATTGTACTTAGCGTTTTTTATTTGATTTTTCTTTTGTTTACATTTTTGTTCCTTTAGATTACTTTTAAACACTTGCTGGAAATATGCCAACACAATTTTATTATGCAAAACACAGACGATAAATCTACTAGAAACATCTTTACATTTTCAAAATTGAAAAACGTTTATATTAGCGAACTTTCAAATCTTATTATGTTAATATGAAGCGAAAGTTTTTTGTTATTTAACAAAAAAAAAGAAGTTATTCTCTGATGCAGGCGCGTCGACTTTTCTAGAAGGTGGGTGTACGAGCACACATTAGCCAGAGAAAACAACTCCAGATTATCTATGCCAATAATTCACTGATTGTTTTTTTTAATATTTTCAACTTAAATTTTTTTGTCTCTAAATGTACTTTCCTTAAGTAAAATGAATAGGAAATGAATATGTTGAAGGAAAAATAAATTTTAGAAATTTTTTGTAAAAATTATATGGGAATATACAAACCAATTTCGACACTTGTTAGGAAAGTAACTATTTTATGCTTTGAACGAGGCTTTGAATCGAATACCTTCAATGATGTCGTATCGCTGGAATTGATTTTTTTATTATTGTATACAATCATTTGTAATTTTGTTTGTTTGTTAAAAATAGTATTTTTCGTACCAGGGCAGGAAATCACGATTTTTTCAGCACCAGGCCTAAGCTAGGACGTGTACTGAAAAAATCCATTTTTTGTCGAGGTAAGAACAAAGTTTTGTGCATCGAACAACTAAAATAGACATCAATTTACTTGAAAATACACACACTTCACATTCATGGAAAAATTCATGTAACTCCTTTCACGCACAATAAATCGTAAAGAAAAAGAATATATCATTCGGGAAACAGTGACATTTCTCAACGAAAAATCATGGCATAATATGTCGTATTTCAGTTGTCCGATACACAAAATATATCTTTGCGCTTGAAGACTGAAATTCGACGGATTTCGTCATGCAAATGATAGAAAAGTTCAATTTTTCTGTATTTCTCTGATAGAAGTATTTGCGGCCAAGAGGTACTCCGGCCGAAAATAGTTTTTTATATATATTATTCCGGCCACGGTCAAGTGTGCATGCTTTGTTGTTGAAATGGCTGAAGAGTTGATGTTAATGTTGATGTGGTTTCGTCTCATTTCAGTTTTCAACGACATTTGTGACTCGTGTAGAAAGCTGAATTTTTCGGTACACGTCGTAGGCTTGTCCTACTAGGCTAGACACTTCCTTAGACACTTCGACAAAAAATATATGGTGAATAGTGTCACACCCTTAGCTCCGCCTCGTTAGGACAAGCTTACGACTAGTACCGAAAATTCATCTTTGTGCCACCGAGAATTGAAATACGACTCTTTTCAGCACTCATTTTAGTGTTGTAAAGTGACTTATTTCAGCACCCGTTTGATGGGATATTTCAACACTCAAAGCAGTGTTGTTATGGAATTTGTATGAGTTATTACAACATTCGTTTTAGAAAATGCAAAGCAATGTGATCGATCAAATTTGAAGAGTGTTTGTTTACCATGAAAATTATGATTTTTAGGGCATTTGTCTATTTCAATTCTCGGTTGGCACAAAGCATGATGTGTTACACGTATTGTAATGAGATTTTTTCAGCACACGACCCAATTTTCCTTACTCGCTCCGCTCGTAAGAAACTTGGGTCTAGTGCTGAAAAAATCAACATTACAATACTTGTAACACAACATACTATTTCATCACTCGTAACAAAATGTACTATTATGAACGCAAAACATGATAATTAATCTGGGGAGTACGATAAAAAACAAAAAACAAATAAAAGGGTTAAACTTATCCAAGGGAACAGCATTGAAACCAGTTATTACCTTAACGCATAATTCGAAAAATAAAAAAGAAAAACAAAAATTTTGACATCAATTTTTATGAATTTGGGTTGTTAGTCGACAACTTGCGTTCACCGAATTACCTGCACAATGAACTATAAATTAACAGCCACGTTGATCATTGTCCAATCGATAGTGTACGTGGCTGACGTAGCTTCACAGACACCAATTGCGGCTAACATCAAGAACAAATTTGAATATAATTGCAATGTAATTCTGACTTCGATGCATTTTCTATACAAACAGCGATGTGTGCAGCTTATTTTCGCTCATGAATTCGATTCGCTTGAATGTATGCACCAGATAATGGAAAATTCTGAAAATGTAACATTCTACGTAAGATCACTGTCCTGGTTGCTCAATAGAAATGTTTATGTGGAAGAATTGTCTGAGCGCATAATTAACCGACAGTCTACGAGACATTGTGAAAATTTTCTAATTATTTTGAAAGATGTTTCAGCATTGCAAACGATATTGAATTCTGTGAAGAATAATCCTTCAGCTGTAACGATGTTTCCGTACTCCAAGTTGTATTTTATGTTTGTTGATAAAAAATTTCAATTTTTTCCATCCCAAGTGTTGACTAAAATATCCAAGTTTTTTTACGAAAATGCTCAGTTCGGCTTTGTTTATGAATTTGATGCAGTCAAAAAAACGTTGAAGTTGCGCGATCTTCTATCGGTAGACGTTGAAAGTAGTCCCTTAATCATTTCGTCAAACTTGATTCATCCAATTTTGAGTCGGGAAAATACTCTAAAGGAGTTTCGACTTACTTTTTACAACTGTTCTCCATTCATCATTTATGTTGACGAGGAGAGTTTAAGGTGATTTCAAAATTATTTTTAAAAAAACTCGACTCTGGTCGCGATTCAAAAATTATTTAAAACACGAAGAGGTCGTACCTACTCATTGCTCGTAAAACTAGCGTGAAAAAAATTTACTTTTCAGATTCGGCGGTGTCGAGTATCGTTTAATCAAAGAAGTGACAAAAAATTGGAAACTAAAGCATTTATTGCGTGACCATTCGAAAACTGGCAAATCACCGTGGATAACAATGTTTGATGATCTGAAAAATCACACGGCAGATGTGGCAATGTGCTCAGTTTGGATATCAGTCTTTAACGACAAATACGATGTGTCGTCGTATTACAATCACGAATGTGATACTATGATGGTACCGAAACCACAGCGATTAAGCGAAATAACAGCAATTTATAAGACACTGAGTGGTCAGGTGTGGCTTACATTCGCATTGTTCTTTTTCGCAACGGGAATTTTGTTGCGAAGGAGTGCAGCAATGATTGGCATTGTGGAGAAAACTGTTTACGTAGACTTCAGTAGAACGTTTCTGGAGGTGATGAATATCGCGACGTCACATAGCGTTGAAATGTTTCGGACCGAAACTGGTTCAATTAAGATTTTGTTGATGAGGTAATTTGAAAATAGTACATTATAACACAATGTGATCAGGAGAGTCATTTTTGAGTATGTTATACATATACCGAGAAGACAAACAATATTTACAACAAGTACAAAACGTTTTTAATTAAAAATAAGTCGGAAAATACGATAACATGAATTAACTGAAATATTATTAGCTGGACACTCGCTTGTACAATTGTTGGTATATGTTACACAACCGTTTATACATCTCGCCTTACAAAGCCAGGATATACGAAAATTATTGACACAGTCGAAGACTTTATCGAAAATGGTAACAATATTTGCCCAAAGTTTGAAGTGACAACTCAATCATTAACTTACCAATGCTCATAATAGACATGTTCTGGGGTACACTCCAATCGGCAGATGCGTATTCAGATATTACGATTTCGTTAAATGCATCAGAGAATCCAGCATACCAAGAATTACTTCGAAGAATCAAATACTTTAAGAGTAATGACGACGCTGACAAGGGTGTGGCAACTGGAAAAATTGGTGTCTACGGTGGATTTACAAATGACAAATATTTTGTGACCTACAATGAATGGAATGAAAAGCTAAATTTACTCTCATCGTTTCGACTGATGAAGAAAGCTTGCATTTTTAATTTCTACACAGTGTTTGCGCTTCAAAGATTTTCGCCATACACGGAACTATTCAGTCATTATGCGTTACAGTTAGTATGGTATTTATGTAAACTGTTTCCATTACCAACAAATGTCTCATTTTTATTGGTCCAGGTTTCAGGAGCATGGAATCACTGAATTTTGGTTCAGAACCGTTTATCGTGGCAAAGTATGGCTGGATACTTTTCTCGAAGATTATCCGCATGAAAACAACGAACCAGTTGCTCTTCATTTTGCCAGCATTAGCGCTGCTCTTTTAGTTTTATTTGTGAGCCACATTTTATCAGTTATGGTTTTTGTTTGTGAATTATCCATACGTAGGCGAAGTATATTGGCTTCCATTGAGCTGGTCGGCCACATTCGATCTTTTTGATTTGTTTTAAATTCATTTATTCCGTTATTACATTGAGTGGAACACTAAAATTGAAATTGGATTGAAAAACAAGACATTTTTCCATTCAAAAAGATCTAAAAATAAAATCGGTAAAATACTACTTCTACATTTTTTGTCTTTTCATTTTACGACTAAAATATAATTACAGTGACCAGATAATAAGCTAATGCATTTTTTGGGTTTCTCTTTTAACTCTCAAGTTAGCGCCGATGTTTTTATGATTGTAGCAAGAAGATGGTGTTTTTGCTTTTCTTTGGTGAAAAGAGTTAAACAACAACTTATACAAGTTTATGATCAGTGTACGTCAACTTTTAATTTTTCTTTCGTCATAACTTTCGTCATTATAACTCCGACTATAATATCTTCAATGAAGCCTAATCGTAAATATTGACCTGGAGTCGTTTACATATTTAATTCGGTTAATAAAGCTAAGGAGGTGGTTCATTTCCCTCCCCTCAATATACGCTGTTCAAAGGTCGTATTTTCTCGGTTATAATGTTACGTTTCAATAATGGAACCAAAAAATATCAAGAAATATCAAAAATATTGTCAAGAATGTTTTCACGTTTATTAGAGAGTTTTCGAAAATGACTTATAAGGTAAAAGCGGACATTATAAGTTATAAGTCAAACCTTAAAAAATTTGAATTTTGTAAATAACCGAATTTCGAGTGAAAAAAAACTGATTTAATCCATACAGTGAGAGTCTATTGATGTGCAGGAAATTGTTAAGTATATAGAATCTTTACCAAATTTGCGCAAATTTGAGAAGTGGTGGGGCAAGTGTCAGAAGAACGAGAAAAATCAATTATGGTACAAAGTGTATGGACCTTTCGCGTGTAAATTTTTACTTGTGTTTTGGTCTAAATTTTGAAATTTTTTTATCGAATATATTTGAATTTGAAGCTCACTTGAACTGAATTAGTCATTGTAATCAATGACAGCAAACAAAATACTGTGAACACTGTACACGATTTTAGATCCACTGTCAATTTGTCGAATAAAATAAAATAAAAACGTGAGTGGAGTGTGCCACTAAATTGCACAATAAGAATTCCGAATAAACAACAACTATTTTCACGGTTTAAATTTTGAGAAGTCAAGTCAAAAAAGTTATTTTTGCAAAATTATGCAGGAAAAAGTTGCACTAATATGTCCCATATTGCATATTACGAGTGTTATAGTGAAGTCAAGCGCTCTTTTATATTTCCTAACAGTTTTCCCGTCATAAAAATGCAAATCAAATAGTTCCATCAACGAACGTCGTAAACAGAACCTTTTTTGGTCTAGGAACTAATATTTGTTTGCGAAGTGAACTTCCGTAATTAAATATATAGAATAAACTCCCCCAATTTTATATGTCATCTCACAATATGATATACTATCCGATGTATATAAATATTGTTGACCTGTAGGTCTTATCTTAATTAATATGACTAGAAACAAGTGGATTAAATGACCAATTTATAACTGAAGAGTTCATATAATATTATATGATGTGTGTGGGTGTATGCATCTGTGAGATAATCGATTTGTGTTTGAACATATTGAAACTGCTGGCATGTTTGTTACATAATAACTCCGGTATAATTTATTGTACGAGTAATAAATTGAGGTAAATGCGAGAATTATAATTTAATTTAATTGGCAATTTAAGCCTATCAGTTTTCAGGGTAGAGAACGCTCCCTGAATGATATGATAATAATAGTCATAATAATAGTCTATGCTACATTATTATCATTATTATATCACGAAGTTACAGACCTAAAAACTTTTCTGTTACGAGACGAAAATTTTAAGTTAACAAATGCAGGTATAGTAACGTATTGATCAGTCGGGTCTATTGATGAAAATATTTCTTTTAAATTAGTTTAAAATTTTATTTCTCTGAGTCCATTTTTAGTACGGTAAAAATCTAAAAAGACACCATTGCCCATAATTAATCGTTTATTTTTGTCGTCGCTATCAATAACAATTCAATTGTGGTTTCTAAAAGATGCAAAACACTAAATATCATCATCAGACATTAATCCATCCTACTAATATCCCATGCGTCCCAAATAAAACCTACCAAATTTGATGATAAAAGGGCAAGTGTAGATTCTGTCAATAAAAACGGAACACATGTTCTCGAATGTATACACATTTTCAACGCGATTCTGTTAAGTACAACACCATCAGTTCCTTATGTGTACAGTCGAGGCAAATATATCAAACATTTTTGATGGTCGTGTGCGGAATTTCAATTGAGCTACACATTCATTTGCAACAAGAAGCTAGTCTTTGCATGGCTCAAGCTTTGTTCTGTTGTTCTTGCTATAGAATGAATATGGTTGCGTGTTATAGTGATAATAACCGATAATAGAAAAATAAAACTTGGATAGACTTCCGATTGCTTTATTTGCTGCGTGGATATTTTGAATACAAATGTTTGTAACAATTATGTGGGCTTTTTGCGGATTTTCTTCGCACGATGTAATTTCGATTGAACATTGTTTTTGCTATTCTAGTGAGGCTATAGAAACGACATATTTACCTGATGGATTTTACCTGGAAGGAATGATGCTTTTCACCGAAATGTTTCAATTAACTTTCAAGATTATTTTTAGCTTTCATTATTAAAGCTCAAGTTTCTCTTTAACTTTAATTCATAGAATTAGAAACATCTCTTAGTTCGAGCTTCGTTTCTTTTTTGTTTTCTTTCTTTTTATTTGTACTTCCCAAAAGTATTTGATTCTTAAATGGAAATCGCTTTCAAAAGAAATTGCACACCGTATCAAACATGTTCTCCCTTTATCCCATTCGATACAATTTACCCCCAGATTCCTTGCGATACTCCTTCGTACAAATTCCGAAGCCAGAGTCACGTGCAATTTATGTGAAGTTTCATTGTATTCAACATGCGGTATATAACGTACCGAATATTCACGGTACAATCGTACAAAGGTCACGTTCTGTATAGCGCTCATAAAAATTAATGTTTCTGAAATTTAACAGCACCCGCAAGTAAGTCACATGCTAAATGTACATAACTCCATGTACATATTTAGAATATTACATGAATGTATCCAGCCAAACGAAATGATTCTGAATGCCAACCATGAAGTTTTGCGTATTTATTCGACGGAAGTTTTGAAAGTTAACTGTTCAAATGTGATGTGGTGTATCTTCTTGGCGACAATGCTATGTCGTCTTCTACTTTTTTCTTCTCTCTTCCATCGAATGGAAGGGGTGGATGGTTTTTATTCTATTGTTATGCAAAATTACGCTTAGGAAGCGTTGTTTTGTATGTGATGATTTTATAAAAAATGATTTTGAATTTTATATGGCAATAGAAAATGGAACGAAACATTCGTTGGAAGTGATGAATATAAATGAAAGAATTTTCTGACGGCAATATATAGATATAAATCATTAAGCTTTGAAATGGAATTGAATGCCTGCTATCTCGATGGAAACATATCATTTTAAAATAAATTGAAAAAAATGATAATAATTCACGGTGAATAACACCGACGAATATACAATAAAAATACGCTCGAAGGAGCCACGTTTCTTTTGCCCAATTCGCAAAATTCTGCAATACACCGTGGATGTCTCAAATAACCAATTATCTCAGTAAATAAATGAGAAAAATAAAAATCTTTGTCTCTAAACTGAGTAATATCCCTCAATTTATTCTGACTGCAAACGCGACTGCAAACCCATCCAACGAATAGATTAAAACCAAACGAACAAATAAATTCATTTCCAATTTTCAAATTTTAATGAACAAACAAATCGCAAAACTCCAAAATCCATTCTTGCATTTTGATCATTATTCACACGGTTTTCTTTACCCTTCAACTTTCTATCTAATCTAAAATATTTATTCCACAACACTCATATATTTCATATCTGTTTTTTGGATATGTACCGAAAAACAGAGAGGAAATGATAATTTTGTAAGCTCGTCTTGTTTGTAATAGTATGACAGGGGATTATCCTCCGTCTCATTATGCGAGGCAACTCAACTTCCAACCCAATGGCAACAATAGACATTACTAGCTGGTGTATATAAATGTGTGCTGGGTTTAGGTAGGAATGGTGTGCATTGTATATAGCACTATACGTATAAGAAATGTACCATCCATATAAATGTTAAAGAATATTGTCACCCCTTGTGTTTGAATATGAAAATGATGGACTGTTTTAAATAAATCAGTGTTTTGTTCTGTATACGGGCGAACAATATGCTGAAGCAACCTTATTTGCATTTCATATTTTCGTATCGTAATTGCAAGATTTAATAGAAATAAAGGGCTTCACATTGTTGATTGATAAGTTAAATAAATATAATGTTAAATATTCATTTAACGGGTATAAACATTATAATTGTATAGACAGCACCAGACTCACAGTCACAGACCTGACACCGAATAAATGAATATGGTTAAAGTATGAAGCTTTAAGTTATTAAGAAAATGCATCAATCATGATAGGATACATTTTGTGACATTTCTTTTACACAATAAGTAATTGCGAGTTATCATTCGTAGCAGCTGAATCAGATAAGCTGATATGATTACTGTACATACCAAGATAACCCGTGCAGGGCCTATTTTTTAGAAAACGATTTCTAAAATTTTCTAAAAATTCTAAAATTTTCTAAAATTTTCTAGAAAATTCTAAAATTTTCTAAAATTTTCTAGAAATTCTAAAATTTTCTAGAATTTTCTAGAAATTCTAAAATTTTCTAGAATTTTCTAGAAATTCTAAAATTTTCTTGAATTTTCATGGACTGATAATTAGTCTTAAATTACTCCCAAAAATATTATATTCAGCACAGCTGAACTTTGTTTTTGAGGCGGGACAAGTACAAATGTGTACTTACAACTAAAATGCATTAATATTCAGCTGAGTAAAGCATCAGTCTCTTCTATCTTCTACATAGTACAGCACAACAGACAATATTACTGTTCAAAAGTACAATAGTACTGTTCCACAACAACGAAAAATATACTGCTATACTGTACAAATTCGGGACAAGTATGTACAATTGTTAACGTAGCAGTACAATGTACATCTTAGATGCACTTAGTGAGGTATGTAAAATGAACATTTATGCGGAACATAATATTCAGCTGTCTTGTAAAATAAATTTTTTTTTCCGTGATAGGTACAAGTTCTTTTTGAAAATTTGTTTGACATGCTTTTGTTTTCCGTAGGGTCAAAAGTGGCTTATTACACAACTAGGTAAAACAAGAAATTTGCTTTAGGTTTCAAAAGCATGTAAAATCCATTACATAGCTCGGGATAAAAGTTTTATCTTGTTATATAAATAACAATTTTTTTGTTTTAACGTTCAAAATTTAATTAAATAGTCAGAAGCAGTCTTGATATGGTTTTACCACTATCACGCTCGTGCGTGAAGCAGTTAGCTTCAACCATGTCAACAAGTATTAACAGTTTCGATTGTATCAGCTGAAAAACAGCTGGAGCAAATTTCTGCTGAAATTTCTCTGCCTATCACTGTATTTTTAATAATTTTCTTTTTTCGCAACAAGTGACGAAAAGTAGGACCATCCGTTGCCTCTTTTGCGAAAAACGTTTTATACAACCGAGGGATAAATGCTTTTTTTAGGCACACGATGTGTATTGTCACACTCGACCTGCGGATAATCTACACATCTAGTTCCTAGAAAAGGATTTATCCCTCGGTTGTATAAATAACTATTTCGCATCTGTTTTACATCGGAACATCATCACTTGGATCGAATAATAAAGTTAATTAAAGAAAGTATCGGGTGATTTTTGAATAGATTGTGAACTCCTGAACAAAAAATGTGTTGTTATTCAACCTTCGTAAACATAATATGATGAAATTACTTTGCCGAATAATTCCCAACATTGATTAACGTGGCTTATGACCGATATTCAGTCACTACGAGGTTTACTTCTACTAATTTTATTACATGTTTCCAGTCAAACTTATTTCGTTCAGTAAAATGTTTTTCACGATTTCCGTCACTGGATTTTTCCGTTTGATTTTTGAGAGCAATTCAAATGCTGATTGCTTGTTCTACTGGTTTGTTGTGTTACGATTCGGATCACTTTCATAGTAGCTTTCCAAAAATGTTCCAATTTTTATCGTCAGACTAACATTTTTTAAGTATACTTCAAATACTAGTTCAATTAAGGTTTAGTGATGTCGGGTGAACGAGTGTGATGGAAGCAACTGAAGATGGGCAGACCTATAGTGTCCTGTGACTGTGACCACCATCACACTCTGAGGTTGAAACAGCATCTCCGTTTCAAGTCAAATCAAATCACTAAACGTTAGCCTTGATAGGTAGCATGCAATCTCTGTTAGTTTGGAAGTTTTTGCCTTCTCCAATTTTATTTATTTCAGTTTTTAGGCATTTCAATGGCTGGAAACGACATGAAAGTTAAATTCAAGACTATGACCGTCGTTACCATTGCGTAGCACCCTTTCTATTCTGTTCGAGAATATGAAAGTTATTTTTAAGAATATTTCATTTAAGTATATAAGAAAAAGTCGTCCAAATTACAATAAATATAACGAGCAAAATATAATCCACGTTATTATCCATTTATTTTCAGACGTTTTCTCGAAATTTTCTTCAATATTCTAGAAATTTCTAAAATTTTCTGGAATTTTCTAAAATTTTCTAAAAATTCTAGAAATTTCTACATTTTTCTAAAACTTCTAGAAATTTCTAAAATTTTCTACAATTTTCTAAAAATTCTAAAATTTTCTATAATATTCTTAAAATTCTAGAAATTCTTTAAAATATTCTAAAAAATAGGCCCTGAACCCGTGTGCAATGCATATATTCCCAAACGACCCTGACAAAGAAAAACGTTTTGTAGACGCAATCCTCATAAATTGTAATACTTATAAATTCAATTTCAAAATGGTTTGGCATCAAATCTTGCATTTTATCAAATTTATTGTCGACGAATTTGGGAGAAATGCAAAATATAATAAGAGGCACTTAAGTACATTTGAATATTGTTTGAACTGACTTAATATACTTTTCCGTATCGCTTCAAGAGCAATAGAATTGAAAAGTTGAGGGAGAAAAATATAAATATCGAACAATCAGTTTTGACACAATTTTTTCAGCATAATGGTTTTGTTGGAAGATTGTGGTTGTTTCTCAATGAGTGTGATTAACTTATAAAGGCAAAGAACTTTTCTTGCGAATTTTAAGAATTTTCATTTTTGTTTTATTTCAAACTCAAGTTTTTTTAGAATGCCACTTTGTACACTAAGGGTAGCATTACGAGGCTTCGACTATTTCTTATTACTGGTTCAGTGTATCCAAGCACTGGACAGATCGATTTTGAATTGGTGTGACCGGGGACGCTAAATGAATGTTTAAACAATTGAAGTACAAGATTTCCCATGAAGGATTTACTCTAAATAGCAGAAGTAACCGATTTAATATTTTTCGAAAGGTTATTGTAGAAATAGTAAACGTCAAAAAAAGTCATATTCATAGTGCACAATTCAAGCCGCATCTCCTAATTTCCTCCAACATTAAACGATAAAATAAAAATTGGCACCCAATTTCAGTAATGTCTTTTATCTACCTAGGTGAAATAATAGCAGTGAAAAAGTGCTATTATTTCGCCGTCGGTAGATAAAATAGCGTATTCACCTCTGTCCAAATGTTTATTTAGACACTTGGGGTTATAACATTCGCCTTCGGCTCATGTAATAACTCCCCAAGTGTCTAAAAAAACATGTGGACAGAGGTGAATAATCTACTATTTTAGTTGACGCATAATGATCGAGTCTATTACTTTTTTTGATCCGAGTAACTTTTACAGATTGATGAAATAGTACATTTCGTAGCTTGGACTGAAAATCTTTTTTAGCGTGTGAGAATCGTATACGCTAAAAAAGACTTTCAGTCCTAGGTACGAATAATATTTTTCATATTTTGTGTAGTGTATGAGTTGTGTGAATATTTTGTTTATAAACTCTTGAACTCAGTTTTGTTTTGTTTAACGATTGGAAACCCGAACCAACCAACACAAAAACGCAATTGAAAAAGGAGACGAAACACACAGTGGTCTGTGTGAACATATCTTACAAACTGGACATAGACCCAGATGGAGTGGTGTTAGAATCGTCTACAAAGAAAACAACCCCAAAAAGCTTGGAATATTGGAAAATATTGCCATCCGAAAAACAGCTGGAAACAACCTCAACCGTCAACAAGAAAGCCAATACTTACCAATTGCGTACAACAACATCATCTAATTTCAAATTAAAAACCGACAAACGGATCACCGAAATCAACAAGTTGAAACTCGACAATGTAAACCCTCTAACAAAAAATGTTTATGTTGTGAACTTTCATATTATATCGAGTGACAGAAGAAGAAGAAGAAGAAGAAGATTTAGTTGCAACCAAAATGAAAACAAATCTGTGATAATTTGACGAAATTCTACAAGAATTAATAATTTTTCAATGTAAGTTTAGCCCGAGATCTATGTTTAATGTGATATTAGTTTAGCTATATGTTTACCTGTTTTTAGCCATTGAAAATGCCAATGAATGATTGGCGAAATATTTGGAAATAAACAAAACAAAACTGAGTTCAAGAGTTTATAAACAAAATATTTTTCATAATCCGACAGAGTAAAAGTACTATTTCATATCCGATTTTTTTGGTCCTAGGTATAGAATAGTACATTTCGTACCTAGGACTAAAAGTCTTTTTTAGCGTGTGAGAGGTTTGTAGACAGAGGCGAAGGCGAGTCGCACTTTTTGGGTCCTAGGTATGAAAAATACATTTACTTCATTTGTTTCACGTACTTTCTGCTATAAAAGAAAAAAGCGATGACTTAACTTTCTCAACTCAGAAAAGAAAAGAAAAGGCACTCCACCGTTTCCACACAGTTGCTATCACTGTTTTCAATTGTAATTGTTATTAAGTTCAAGCGAGTTTTATGCGCGTGTGTGTGGAAAGTTCAATGTCGGGAAACTCAGTGAAACATAATCCACAATTAGAACACAAAATAAAGATTTGTGTCAGTTTTCATGTTTCAAGAACTAAAAATAAACTGACATCGGTTCGTTACCATTTGATAATCTTTGATTTCATTTCATGATAAAATAATACCTAATAACTATCATCCTAATTTCCCCTGTCTACAGCCCGTAAAAACCGCAAGAACAACGCTATTTTATATTATATTTTGCTTAAATGCTCTCCATATCGTTTGGTATCAATCAATATCCTCTTATTTCAGCTCAACCCGAAAAACCAAAAACGTTTTCCAACTTATTCAGCAAAAAAAAATTCCTAAAAGCTAGAGCCACATTATTTAATGCTTTTGGCCCTTATATTATTCCTTTGAGTGTAATCCCATTTCATACCCTACTCTCATCCATACAATTTATGTATATAACAACACACCTACAACATATCGCTTCAACAACAGTTTCAGTGTTAACATATAAATACACATTTTTCATTGACTCGGAATCAAGTCATGGGATACAAATTTTGAATTTTCTTTCTATTCGTTTATTTTATGCCTGGGATTACGTATGCGGTTAATTTCAAAGTTAATTCGTTCCGGTTGTAGTAGCTTAATAGTAATGATCAGTTGATTTGTTCGGTATTCTGCTGTGGGTTATAGTTATCCGACTTTTAATCTGTCTTTTTATGTGCATGAATTGTCTCGGGACTCATATCGACGACTGAGGAGTACTTGTTACGAATGTGATGGATGATGAACGTTCTTCTCACACGTAATAGCCAATTACGAAATAAGTTGAACGGTTCTTTCCATTTTGACTCAGTCAAAACATAAATTTTTAATTTGCAACAAAAGCCACTAAACTATGTTCCATATTTGGTAAGCTTCGGGAGTGGTACAGGCAAAAAAGATCCGGTTTCATCAATCACTTGCTAATCTCGAAGACTTCAATCTTGATTAAGGAATGAATTTGGTAAACTTCAATTTTTTTTTGTTATTTACATTGTGAAGCAATCTCGAGACCAATCTAGCCCATTAGATACATTCCTTAATAGAACAGAAAGTACTTTGTCGCATAAGCTAATCAAAACGTAATTGCTTACCCATGCCCATGGATATAATTGTCATAATAGAGCAATTTTTCGAAATGAAAACCAAAGATACGGGAAGCATATTAAATGATATTGTGGAAGGGCAATCCGTATTTTATGTTCAATTAGAACCTAATAAAAACTAACTAATACGTTCCGATGAGATTGGATTGCGTTATAATCATACGTATATATGGGAACAGAAGATATTTGCTGCTCCGAAGTTACGAAAAAATAAGAAACATTTCAATCCTGTCTATACATTGAAGATATATTCATTAGCTCTGGCAATTCTTTTTTTCCTTCCATTCATCGGCGACCAAGCTACGAAATCTTATTTTATATGCTTCAATGGTTCCTCGTATATTGGACTCGTTCATAACAATAAACATCGACATTCAATTAATGGTCGGGCAAATTAATTTATTTTTACCCCACATTTTACAAGGCAAAAACATAAATTTTGTTTCGCTCCTCTCGTCGATATTCTCACACAAGACATTTTCATTGATTACATTCTTTTCTCTGCAAAGGTTAACGACTGGTAATTTCATATTATTTTGTCTGTCGTTGAAAAGATATATCTTTGCAGTACCTATCCGGACGATCGGTTGGTCCGTCGTATTTTTTTTTCATACACGAAAAGTTTCAACATGAAATTGATGTTGTCACAAATTAGATTTGGGAATGGTTTTCTTATTTCTGACAAAGCACAGATAAAATATAAGATGAATTTTATGGTTCTGGAGTGGATATTGTGAGCATGGAGTGGATAACTGCTTATAAAAATTCTATTTTTATCTCCGTTTTTATTAAAAAAATTAAGATTGAAACAGAATTGATTCAGATTGAAAACTTGGCTAATTTCATCAACGTATTCCAGTCGGATGAATCAAATTTCGATGAGTCTTAAAGATTCTAATCTCCGTTTACTTCACTAAATCGTATAATGTACGCAAAACATTCACTATTTCTGAGAATTTTATTTTTATGAAAATTGGTTTTTCGAGCTTGGTAATAATTAGCTTACGTTATGGGAAAGTTATATGTATAACCGTTTCGATTATAGTCGTTATGTAATTACACTTTTTTTAAACCTCAATTATTTTCAATTGTTTTCGAACTGCCCATCAATATTTCCATGGCTTCAATTTAATTTTAAGGGAAGTTTTATTTATAATATAGCGACATACACCTCCCGTATAATTCAACTCTATTCAAATGTCCATTACACGCAAAACGTATTTATAATTAAGTGCATGTGGTTATGGAAGAATGATTTTAACAGCAAATATATACTTTGTCGTGAAAGAATATTCATGGGGATGGGTTTTTTTCGAGGGTATTTCAATAAAATCACAATTGGAAATGTAATAAATTACGTGAAATTTCGGAGGGTCGTTTTATCTAGGGGATATATGTTTTTAGCGTTTTTTTTTTCGTTCCACGGTCTTAACATTAATGCGAAATAAGCTTGTTTTTGAACATAGTTAAATATATTTAAGTAAATGCAAAAATGGTATGGTATAGAGGCGGATGCAGATAAATATTGTTTCGTGACGAGACGATTTAAAGTGGCACATATGCTACAAAATTACCTATCAACAAAATGTACAATTTTTTACTACGCAAAATATTTCGTTCATTGGCTTGATATTATTTCTGCAGGAAAAATTCAATTTCCTGTTGTGTGTATATACCATATACCATGTCAACAACATGATTTTGTTCATATTTTATTATACATAAAGAATAAATTCACAAAAGTCGAAGTCGTCAAATGAAAATATGCTCGAACATACTTTGAACTTTAGTCGTGGATTAAATTTTATCAAATCACTTAAATGTTCTTATATCGCGCTTTAAACACAGCCAACAGCCTTGGATTTATAATGTTAAGATAACCTTGGATTAGACAATGTTCACGTGAACGATATTAACCAAGTACGAAACAAACTAACTGAAAAGAGGTCAGACTAAAATCCAATCGAGGGATGGTTTGATATGACCTAATTGGTTTTGGATAGCTTTCGTTCGGAAAAGAAATTCTACATAGTAATACTTAGTATGTACAATGTACAAAGCTGTTAACATTTTACGTAGCAGCAACTCATTTTAGGTACTTCTTTAATGTTTAGTTTGTAATAATGCCTGAAGGTAATTTAAATCACATTATTCGTTCGCCAAAATATAAGCAAATCATAATTACGAAATATTGTTGAGTGAGCATCCAATTATACTGATCAATGACCGGAGTAATCTTCTTCCGTATCATCGGGTCACCTTAACTTCCGGTACAAATATTTCGATTATATTTTGTTTGTCTAAAATGCTGTAACTTTCCTATAAATACCACCTGTCAATATCACAATTTTTTATTTCAAAAATGTTTGTTGCGCTAGTATTATTGGTTCTGGGTGCTGCGGTAGCTTTCGGAGGCGAAGAAGTATATATTGCGAAAAAAATTTGACCAAAAAGTTTTTTTTAGAGAAATATTTTTGTAGAACGTCGCGTTCTTTGACAATATGAAATGTGACTTCAGCAGTGACTTTTGTGGAAAAACCTCTTGCATCTTAACACCACACAACAATAAGCAAACTGAGCAAACATCATCTGTTTCCTGTGAACTGAAGAAACCTTTCGACGATATGCACTTTAGAGTCTCGGTATTTGCAAAGGAGCTTCAGACGAATTTGATCAACATAGAGGAAGACTTTTGTGGCTTTATGAGTGGTAAAATACAAACCAAAGTATTGACGGTCTTGATGCCGTTTGTCAAAAAATATTCCAACATTGATCACGCGTGCCCATATTCGGGAAGTGTTGAAGTGAAAGAGATGCCACTTGGATCACATTTGCTCGCATCGCATGATATTCCTTCTGGAGATTATACTATGCATCTTTCGATGGTTAGCAATGGAATGGCTATAGTAAATAATACTCTAGATTTACACATTCCCGAAGGCAAATCAGTTGTGGCAGCTAGTAAGTAACTCACTAAATTTACAGTTCTGTCAGTAACTTTAAGGCAAAAAGAACTTAAAAATCCTAGGCGCTTCCTTAGTGTTTTTTTCCCTAAAGTTATTGGGGCAGCTGTGTATTAATGCACTAACTGCAATACAATTATTGAGTGATGTTATCAAGTAAAAATTATAAAATATTTTGTGCTGAATCAATAAAGAGATTTAAATGCTCGAAATGCTTGTCACTTTATTTCGACAGTTTCTGTAGAAGTTCGAGTTATATATCGTTTTTTAACAACAAAGCGATTGTTACTCATCAAAAACATATTTTCTAAAAAATAGGACGTGTCAATACCATACTCAATGCGGATATTTCCAACATATTTCAGTTCAAAATATATAAAATTTTAAGGCAATGACACAGAGTGTAAAGTAAAGTCACCATTATTCGTACACTTTTTACGCTTTGTGAAACTGAAACATGTTCAATCGACTTCGGGACAAAAGCAAAATGTTTTCCATGCCATCATTCAAGAAAAAAAAAATTCTTTTGCAACGAAAATACTTCAACTGGGAATTGTTGTATGACAAACACCAAACCAATCGAACATACAGTGCACACTCGTAAATCGATGAAAAGAATAAAGTTTTTCCATCTGTAAGCTAAAGTGGTTAGGTCACATCCAACATTCGAAAATAGTTTTTAGCTACACAACCCAGTTCTATATGTTATATGCCATATGCAGTCCAGAATACAGCCACAAGGGTTACAATGCAATGCAAGTCCTTCTTATCTCCCTACATGGACATACGAAATTACATATCCAGTTAGGCAAGATGGAACTTTATTGTGATATCTGTTCGTCTTGATCTGATAAAACGTCCATTTAGTCAAGTATTAGAGAAAGCAATAAATTTACCACCTCATCCCACTTTAATGTCAATGGTACTTCGTGGTTTCAAACCACTTCTATACCGAATAGTATTAAAAAAAAACTCACAAGGGAAATTTACAATTATCTTGTGGTTTTGTTTGCGCTACAAACTACGATTACGAAAAAAAAGTTAGCAGTCGATGAAGGTTGAGATTGTCGAATAAAAGCTCTTCGTAACAAAGGTGAATTACGATGGTGAACAATGTAAGAGGAACGATGTACAAAATTATTTAGTTTATTCGATGTTGTTACCAACTTGCTACATCTAATTTTAAAGTTTAATAAATTGAAATTAGTATAGAATTTTACCTATTTTTCATTTATAGAACATTCCATGTTTTGCTGCAATGAAACTCAATTGTTATATGCGATAAAAGTTTTCATAATAATACAAAAAATATTTTTAGTTCCGTCTATTTATTAAATTCCTGAAATTTGTAACCTCCCTGCTACAGTCCCAGAAAAATGGTAAGTCAACGTTAGTAATCCTACTTCTTCCACATTCTATAACCACATTATTGAGTATTGACATGTGTAGTATAGTAACGTGGATATCGAATGTGGATGAAGTAAGATTATAAACGTTCCATAGGTGAATTCTTATATTTCTCGGACTGTGTGCCACACTTTTTCGTGGAATAATAATGCTAAATTATCTACACAATTATTTCTGAAATTTGTAAATGTTTTTGATATGTTAGAAGAAGGGAGCTGCGGGAATGGACAGAAAACCCACCTTTCAGTGAAGTTCAATTCTACAAATAGCAGAAGTTCTACGAAATTTTATGAAATAGGGTATTTATTCAGTGGAATGCATGGAAAAAGCGTAAACTTTTTGCTTGGTAAGAACGTCAAAATAATTTATTTTTTAACGATTTTTAACGAGTTGCAATTTACATTTGAATAAACTTGAACTTCAAAAGTTGATTTTAAAGATTAGACACATGTAACTTAAATCATTCGCCTGCATAAACTATACAAAATTTTAATGGGCGGTAGTTGATTGTTTGAAATTATTCAAAAATGCAGGCCCTTCACTTCTGACAATTTTCTACCAAAAGCCAAGCACATTTACTTCAAAAATTAATTAGTTCAGCAACAAGGATCAATGCTGTTGCCAAACGGTTTCCTCATCGTTGATTCATCACATTTTAGCCAAGAAAGTGTAATAAAAAGTGTTCTCATTTAGAAATCACCACCATGCTCGTAATATACGGCATGCCTCAAATTATCGGGTTTCTGTCAAGTGTTTAAATTAAATTAGTATAAACGAAAGACACCATGGTAAATGGAACATAAAACGTTTTTCATTGCAGTCACTTCTTAGCAAAACTTAACTTTCGGTGCAGATGGAACGACTCGTTCGCCATATACGCTGTATGCTTATACGAAAAAAAAAGAATTTTTATCGAAAACTTAGTTTGTCCTACGTTAGTATGACACAAAATATTCCATATAAAATTTGTGTATTACGTTCTCGGGAATGTGTTACACGAGACCGCAGCCAGATTGCTGTCATATAAAAGTTATGCCAAAATATTGTCAACCCAGATTTTTGAACAATATTCAGATTGCTGCAAACACATGAAATATTTTTACGTCCCCCTCATTAAATCATCTTTTTTTTATTATTTTATTATAAAAAAAAAGAAAATAATAATTTATTGTTCCAAAGACCGCCTCGACCCACACATCACCATTTCTATAACCAGCTTGTCGTAATTTTATCCGAAAAAGCCGCACTAAAATTTACAACTGAGGCAGTGATACATTTTTATTGCTTCCATTAAAATAGGATGAAAGGGATTGATGCATTATATTGAACCATTTCATATGAAATTGGTTTTTGAAAACTCGGAAAAAATTGTTTGAAGTTTTTTTTTTTAATTTGCATCCCTTTCCGAAAGAGTGAATAAAATGCATAATTTGAATTCATCAAAGTTTTACGTTTCGCAAAGCTTTTTATCGTCGTACAATGTACGTGAAGCTTCAATTTTTTTATTATTTTTTTGTTCAGAGTAAGTTTTTTTTTCGGACTATAGTGGAAAATAGACTATATCTGGCAACAACGGTTTATCAGCTGGGTAATTATTATCTTGAGAATGGATTTATGTAAACGAAAACTCAATTAGTGCGAGCTGGAAACATATATACCTCGATATAATATTCTAGAATTCACAGAAAAATGGGAAAATTCCGAGCTGAAATATGATTGGCTCAAGCTTTATATGGACAGTGGATTTGCATTCATTTTAATTTTCCTTTTGCACCTTTAATTAATTGCCATAAAACTCGCAAGTAATTAGCTTTAATTACGATGTAGGTTTACATACCATTCCTGATTTTGTTGCGTCTACAGAGTCCTAATCTTAATTGTTATTCCCTCATTTCATTTATTTCGTCCAGTTCTAATATTACGTAAAGCTTAACCTAACTACATATCCCGTGTTAAAGCAAAAAAAACATTATCCTCATATCTTATAACACCAATTACTAAAAGGTGTGAACCGGCTTATCTAATAACGTTGTATAAATAAACAACATAATATAACACCTACACAACCTGGGTTATAATATAATTAATAGTTTAACAAAACAATGCGACCCTTATTCGTTCGTTATTTAACTGCTTATTGTTTGGATAGAATATTAGTATAGAGAATTACGAAAATATGTTTATATTTGGGGCGAGTTACTTTGTGTAGAGTTTTTTTTTTCTTTTATCAAAATTAGTATATCACGTGGTGGTAATAAAGGCAGCAATAAATGAATATTAAAGATAAAATATGAATTTACAAACTTGGTTCATAATCAAACTTTAGTCGGGTGTGCATATATGTATAAAATCGTGGATTATCTATATGCAATCCGGATAAAGCATTTAAGAGGAATGATTGTTTTGGGTTTGAGCAACATTTACGCATTTAATAAAGTAAAATGTATGGAGTTGGAACTCCTACTATTTTAATTGTATTGCGTGTTGCATACACATGCATCTCGGTCGAAAAATTTTCAGTTCACCAAATCTCGACGATTTCATCATGTTGGGAGAGAAGTTGATAGATAAATGACAAACCCTCATGAAAATATTGCTTGACTTCAACTTACCAAAAAAGTACTCCGTGTGAATGACAAAATTGAATTTTTCAATGCATTGGTTATTTGACAGCTTGCTCTCTCACTGAGTACTTTTTGTTGAGTGCAAACCTTACTTACAAGTCTTTAAAGTTCGAAAAACGAATGCTCATGGTCTGACAACTATTATGACGTCTATTAAGCATATGTTTTTCGTACTTTTCACACTTTTGCTTTCACCAGAGAAAATCTAGTTGTTTTATGATTGATGACGGGACCCTTCCTCGAAAAATAATGTAGCCTATTTTCTCGCACTTTTATTGCATCCGAAACTTGTACAGATAATTTTGCAACTTGAACCTGGACCGCAAACACTAATATCAATTTTCCTTTAATAAAACGTAACTTTAATCATAAATGAAATTTGACTTACTCCACATCCTTGCTTATGTCAAGCTTCGGTAGAAACACTGGAAATCAGGATCAGACACAATGTCAGCACAAGGAATAACTAACAGCTTCTTCATTTTTTAAATCGATTTAATTCGAACCAATGACAAAGATGAATTAATTTTCCAACAACTGCAACCGCATAACTGCACAAATTGAATTTATTTAGATTTCAGTTTTCATATTCGATTCATTTGGTCAATGCGTCAGTAGCACACGAGGCCAGACACATAGCTAAATTTAATTTAATGGAAATAGAGTTTATTGCGAAATTCGAATTAATAAAATCACCAATTCTATGAACAAAAGTTGTTTCGGTAAATTTAGCAAAGTACGATAATTAAGTCCAAAGGAAGCATGAGAATTTCTTTGAATTGCTTGAGGATTAGAATATTATTTCCTTTTTTATCTTTGGCTTTAAAGTTTGATCGTTACGTAAATTAAATTTTTAAGAAAACCATCGGTCATATAGTTGAGTATGAGTTATGAGTACTAAAAATAGTGGTTCATGATTATCAATGTTCATTAATGTTTGATTAATGATTAGTCCGTTGCCAAATCGTAACGTTAAAAGCCCCAAATTTAATAATGAATCAAACTATAAACAACAGAATTTTTGGTTTTTGTATATGGCAGTGCCATAATGGCACACAGTCGTTGGCAATGCGTCACAGATGAGAGGTTGCCATATCAAATAATGTTTATGAATAAAAAAATCTGTGACTCGTGAATATCAGCTATTAAGTGTTGTATCAATGGTGAGTAATCAGGAAACACCCAAAAATAAGAAATTTCTTAAAGTGTTTTCATTAACCGATAAAAATTGTTTAATGTTCTCAGCAAAACGACATTATCAAACACATTGCATTCTACAATTTTTACATATAAATATTTCGAACCAGCTACCACACTACTCATTTCAATTGTTAGCTTTTGATCTGTAAGTCTTCACTGTTCGTTGTGTGGTACTCGTAGAAATTTGTGTTTTAAATGAGTTTCCAAACTAGTGTTGTGATAACGTTAGTATGCCTATTCCAAATGAGTGGAACGGTGTTTTCCAATGATCGAATCAATTTGAGGTGTTACTATGGATACGAAGAAGATTTGTAAGTCTTTTATATCTTGTCAGATCTGGCGAAGGATTTTGATTTTTAATAATTTTAAACATGGATTTTCTCACACCTTGTGACAAGAGAATTTACCCCTCGATTAAATCTTTCTTTACTTTTAATCAAAAGTTGTAGAGAATTGTATATTTAAATCCTGAATACCTGTAACGAGGTCATTCTACTGCAACTTTCATTCTTCTCTTAGCGAATTTACGCAAATTTCTGTAGAAAATATATTGTACTTAGTCTACCAGTGCTGCAGCAGTTGACTGTTTTGACTGTAACTTTTGTATTTTCAGATATGCATGTACGCTTTATAATCTCAATATTACAACGAATGTTGAGGTAGATTTCTTCAATGGTTCACACCTCCCGGGACTGTCAAATGATGATGTCAAGATGATGATTTTCAATAATGGAACGATGATCTATCTACCGGCTGGTATGGGCATTCTATTTACCAACTTATTGGTCATAAAAGTTGGAGACATTTTTAAACCGTTACCATTCAAAAATTTACAACGATCGAGTTTCAATACGTTGAAAAAACTCACATATTTAGCAATTTACACACATAACACAGATATCAACATTGAACTGGACGCTTTTTGGGATCTCAAGAATTTGACATTATTTTATGTCAATGGCCGTAGTAATAGTAGCCTAGTTTTGCAGGAGAACACATTCCGGGAAAACAAAAGGATACGGTATGTCGAGATTGCAGAAACTTACATTGAAGTTTTACCCAGGTCGTTATTCCGACATAACTTGTTGCTGGATACGGTTCTGCTTATAAATTGCTCAATTAAGACAATCGACGAAAATATATTTGAAACAAACACAAAATTGGTCAATGTTGAACTGTCTGACAACAAGATAGAACATTTACCCACAAACTTATTCAGCAATAAGCCAGAATTGCGTCATATTTTTATCGACGGTAATAAACTGCAGACTATAGAAGTTGATTTCACAAAGCTTCGACGAATTGAAGTTGTGTTTTTGCTGAACAATACTTGCACTGATGCAGAATATTGGAGTGTGACAAACTACAATTATGATGTTCCGTTTGGAAATATATACGAATTCCAGAACGCAATCCGAGCGAATTGCAGTGCCCATTATCGGGTGCCAATGGGGAGATGGCATGGTTTAGTTTAGTGAAATTTACGAAAGCAGCAAAAATAATAATAAAAAAAAAAATAGAAAGAAATCTATAATAAAACAACAAATATTAAGTCATTTTTCTTTGCATTTTGTAATGAGGTAAAATTTACATTGATTAATTTTCGTTGGATTTACTAGGAGGTTGAGGGAATTACTACCATTTTCTACAAAACCGATCAATCAAGTCATTTATTTAAATTTAAAAAAAGATTCATTCAAAACTTTCGATTGAATATTACGAAGAAAATCGACTAAAAGTACCTTCTAACATTCAAAGAAAAAGAAAATATTAAAAAATTTGAATTTTGTCTATAAAAACACATTTAAAATATTTATTCACTTTAGTGTAAAATGTCATTCATCAGAAAAATCGACGCAACAACAGTTACCGTAAATTACCGAGTCTCCTATCAAAACTTCCCAAATGAGAACCGATAAAAAAATACAAACATCAAGAGATGCGAAAATATGTTCGATTCTCTAAAGAAGATTGGAAAGTCAGATTATTGGTTTTCTGTTGGAAAAATGTGGGTTATCCTGACACAACATTTTCTCTTATGTTGTGATGGATTGAGTTGAGTTGGAAAAGTGCTTCAATTTTATGCTTTAAGGTTTAACCTGGTTGTTTTGGAACTTTGGCAGAAAGTGTCGTCATCCTTTTACAAAATGAAATTTTTCACCGACACAACTGAAGATTATTCTTTTTACCAAATGTATTGAAACAACTACTGATGTCAACCACAACTTCTTCGGTGACACCGTAGTTACAACATAATTTCCTTTGGAACAACGAGAGGCAGTGTTATATGTTAATTATACCTAACATTTTCCCTTTAAAATAGCGTAATCTCGAAACCGATTTTTTTATACAATCAGTCTGAAGCTACAGCTCAATATTTTTCGCGCGTCGCAAAAGAGCCCAACAAAAGTTTTTCAGGAAAAAAATTGTTCCACGAAATTTTCAGAATGGAACGGCGATTCATTTGAGCAGTAGCTTGAATCCCGACTGTTCGAAGTTTTTGTGAAGCATTAAATAGACAAATACTTGACTAAAGTTTGCAATTGATTGAAAACACTGCAAATCGTCTACCGAACACTAATAATTCCCATCAGAGAGACTTGACATATTTTTTTTTTCGTTTCTATTTCTCTCAAAGCATTATTGACAAACAAACATGGCATATTGAACACAAACATTTCTGTAAGCATTTTCCGATATAGCAAAACTTTATTTTTCACGGAAACAAAGAAAACTAAACAGGAAATAAAATGCAGGACTAAAAAAAACAGAAACTCCACTCAATTCTAATGACAAGAAAACCATATCACATTAACAAGTTAAACAACCTTCCCTCTTTAAAAACAAAAAACCACACCACTTTACCATAAACATAAAGGCATCTTTGGAGTAAGCCCTCTTCTCGTCATCACATCAGAAAACGGCGGAAAAACAATTCAATTATTCACTTCACATAAATGTGCCAAAGGGTTATTCATCTTAACGTTGTTATGTGATGTTGTACAATATATGTGTGTATATGGAATCTATTGTAATACATCGTAGTAACGTGTACCACACATATGACTATAAAGGATACGTGAAGTCAACCAAAAGTATAAAAAAAAATTGACACACACTTTTACCGAAGCATTCGCATGCATAAAAGCTTCATACACCTAGAGGACTAAAATTGACAAAAAAAGTGAAAAAAAATTCTAAAGGGTATAACGCTTTCATCATATTGTTACAAAGCCCAAAACTACAATGTGATCACTTTGTAATGTTATATGAACATCAAGAGGGGAAAAGGCCTCAGGGGATCAGTTAACACAGCGCAGAATCGTACACAGGTCACAAAACATAGTATCGTGAAAATTCGGTTTTTCTTTTACTCCATTTGTATCACTACGGCCGAAAGTTTATGCATGGGGTATGTTTTTCTGTACGTTATACTTTGGGGAAGTTCCTTAATTTCGTTAGAAATTTTCATTATTTATTCTCAATGTGTCAGTCGTATTTGCAAATTCGTCGAGAGCAAACTCTGTGTCACAGTGAGCTGCTATTGAATATAAACGTTCCTTGTTCGCCTTTCCAAATTTCGATTAATTGACGTTGTTTTGTTTCGTGTGTGTGTATAACTCACCTTTTTGAAATAGGATTTTTGCTGCATAATTAATTTGTTTACCGGGTGGATGATGATGGTGTGAAGTGATGTGTTACGAAAGATTTTACTAATTCATATTGTGGTGTTACCGACTCACTTTATGTCTACAATTTTATGCGAAAAAGCAAAACAGAACGTGAACATCACGGTGGTTGGTTTATTAACATAATATGTGAAATTACTCGGAATACAAACTGTAATGTAATTAAAAAATTAGGTTAAAAGGTACGTTTACTACAGAATATTTCATTTTAATATATTTCGAGTTACTTGTCTTTCAAGTTTGTGAAGATACTCAAGTTATTTAGTCAAAGAAACTTTACTTACGTACAGATATGCACAGTGTACAAACAAATTTTGTTTTATGAGGTAGAATATGTACTCTGCATGTGAAAAGCTTGCGGTTTAATGTAATATTTCTTTTCAACTCAGGTGTGAAATTTAATCACATTTTCTAATGATAGAGCGGTACGACAACTAAAATGTATAACTAGGAACAAAACAACTTTTCAATATAGAAAAGAGGCATATTCAGTATTATATTGTTACAGAAACGTAATTACCCAACGATTTCCATTGCTATTGTAACAAAAATATTCCTTTATGTCGAAAGTGTTTTGTAATATCATCGAGAGTCAGTGCATTTTTTAGGGTTTAAAGTTTATAGTAAAGTGCAAAGTGACAAGTTGTTGACCACCATCGTAAGTAAGTTCTAACGCATTCTAAAGTGTAGATTAATAGTTATTTTTCTAACGGCTAAACGGCTTTTTTAGTGGATAAACAAGCCGGAGGCGAGTTCTGAAATCGAATTCGCTAAAAAATGTAGGAATTTGCACTTGATATAATTTGATGTAATTAAATGGACAAGCAGTCTAAATGAATCATAAGGTCTCAGTGACCTGAGTTAAGAGGAAATGTTATTAGTCACTCAATAAACAACCGAAATGCATACTATGCATTGCATAGTCGTCTTTTCCTGGATGTCCAAATGTTTAATCATCTGAAGCCAGTGTTCAGAACAAATAAGCCTTTTACCATAAGTTAGGAACAACGGTTTTCCTAAAAGACGACATAAGAAATCCGCACTATTGTGTAACTAACACATTCAATCAGCGAAGATAGTTGAAAAATTCCGTGAATGGTTTTCTACTGTCATTGTCTAATGAGAAAGTGAGGATGAAAAGAAATGAAATGCAAAGTTGGTTGCAAGAAGACTTTTTGTTAGCTCTGTGGGATTTCAAATTTTTGTTTCTCCTACTCATTTGTATACTTTGCCGTAACTTGAAGACGGCTTTAATCTAATCAACGCACAAATAATGTTCTTCTTATTAGAAGGTGAGTAGCTACCACAATATTAACTCGATATTTAGATTAGTGTAGGAGACGTCTCTTATACAAAATACACTGAAAGTTATCTATCATTATAATAATAAGGGGTCATTCACAACTTATCTATGTTAGAGGGGAGAGAGTGTATGTCTGACAGAATCATACGTACTTACATTTTCTGTATTCATTTTGGCGAATGCACAGTAAAGAGTCTGAAATTCATCATTAACTCATAGCTCACTTAAAGCGCTGATAATACACAATGCGAACGGTGAAATTAGAGCACTTAGTCAATAAATTGCTTTAGACAAATTTGAGTAATTTACCAAACGGATGTTAGTCCTTTAGCTAATTGTAACAATGAACCACCGAATTCAAGATAAATATTTTCGGAAATAGATTTCTTGGCCTGAAGGATGTTGATAATTTGGTCACTTGATTTGATAATTCAGCTTTAACATTAAAATCTCGTAGCCGGATATTAACATTTAGCTGTAAATATTTGAGTTTAGTACAAAATTTCCACTCTGTAAAGGAGCGTAATGAAATCACCGTCAGCCGAAGTTTGCCTATAGGAAATCTAATAAAAGTTTCATTGTGAAGTTGGGAACGGTTTTGTCGGGACTTTTGTCAAAGAATCAAACGAATAAGTATCGTTGCGGTCTCCATTGTACCTTTTGTTTGAAAATTATAACACCGCGTAAACATTCAATAATTGGATTGGTTTTATTAAGAGGTTACGCTACCTCGAATTAAAGCTTACAATAATTAATTAAAAAAAAAAACATTTACAAAAGTTCCACTGTGTAAAAATTCGTCGAAAAGTTTACTTTTCTAAAACCAACTTCTCGTTTGGTGATCTGAAAATCACTGTTTTGGGTCATTTATTGAGTTGAAACAAATTTCTATCACGCCAATTCTAAGTTGTCATATGACGGAGGTAAGGCTTGTGACGGCTTTCTGTTCGTCGATGGCATTTTGATTGCATGATCATAGGAAGGCGGGTTCTCTAGCGTGTCTACGGTTGATGGCTCTGCTAATATCTAAATGAGACACACAGTTTTATTGATAAATTTAACTTGGAATGTCCATCCAACTACCAAATTATCCGTCGTATAATCAGAATGGGACGGTTCTACATATACCACTATAACCCGTTTTTCCTTTTTTCGGCACATTAAGAGCATACATGCCATCAATAATATTATCACAAAAACGGATACACTAAGAATAGCCAAAATTTTCATTCCAGTTGAATTCTAGAGAAAATACGATTGTATAACTATGAGACGCACTGTATAATGAGTGTATGTACCAATTTACCTCATGCTTCAGAGAGTAATTAATGTACGTGATAAGTGCAAAACCACATGAAACTGCACCCAAGAATCCGCATATCAAATGATTCGAAAGTAGTTTCTGATTCGATCCAGAATTTCCAAATATACTGTTGGGTGGCCGTTGATTAGGTCCATTTCGATGCTGGATTGAATTGATCAAGTTCGTACCCATTTTTGAGTTCTAAATACAAATTTAATATTTATTCTATCGAGGTTATTGCTTTAGAGTAATTTATATTTGATATCATCTACGAATTTAATGCGGTTGGTTTTTAGTCTAATCAGAGCTGAAATTGGCTAGTTGACTAATTTACCGTGACCGCAACGTTTGGTACGTTTTTTACTGGCTAAACACGTCGAATAAGCGAATTCTAAATGTAGCAAACAGTGAGTCATGGTCACATTCAACTATTTAAATCAACCAACACCAAAAATTGTGTCTATATCTCGAATATCTACGAGTTTCATAATTTGATATGAAGACCATAATTAGATCATTAACGTTAAAAACACAGCATATCGTTATGGCACCACTATACAGCACTTACATTTTGAAAGGAAGAATGAGAGTGATAAAAAGGCAACACAAATGAAATCTGAATTTACTCATATACATAAGTGTATCACTACACAACACCGGAACATATTGAATTATTTGAAACGTATTTTCGTCATTGTGTATGGCAATATTTTGTATTCTAAACGAACTCACTCTACCACTGAAGTTTTTCTTAATCGATAAGTTTCAGCAGTCACTGTATATTCATTCGAAAATTGTTTACTTTCATGAATGAAATGAATATTATCAAAATGACGGTCGTGTGTAGACGTTGATATTTTCCGAAAAAATGTTTTCCAAATGATGATTTTCTCCTACTATTCGCTTTCTGCGTTTTTGAAGAAGTCAAACGTGTAACCGAATGCAAACGGAAAACTACGCAAACTCCATATTATAATACGCACACTCCATTCAATTGAACATTGAATGTAAAATAACACATCCAGAAATATATTTCTTAATTGTTTACAATACTCACAAGATAATAATAAGCAAACAGTTGATCGTGTTTAACATTACATTTATTTTCGAATTCAATTACTTAATTTTAATTGAAAATTTTCGTTTGTTTTGGTCGTGCGTAATGAAGAGTAGAATGTAAAGGAAACAAAGGGGAATATTCATCTTTTTAAAGATATTTGTAACCTTTTATAAACGACAATCGTATCGCAACTATCCAATCTGCTACTTCTTTTGTTAACGTAAATATTCATGTGAAATCTTGCACTTCTTAAGTTTGACTTTATGTTTTGATATAAAGGCAATCCTAGCTTCAGAACATCATTATAATGTTGACGTCATGACAATATCAAATGATTGATCGTTTGCTTACGACCAATTTCTGCATTGATAGTGTAGATGCGAAATCAATTATATCGATGGGTTTCTGCTATTACTAACGATCAGCTTTGGCTAGTGATCTGTTACAATGCAAAACATAAAACGTGACTCTCGACGTGACTATCAGAATCAAAAGTCGGTCTGCTCCAATCTTGATGCTGTATGTATAGCGTTTTCTCTTTCTATTACGTTAAGCGGATTGATAAAATGAAACAAAAAATCAAAACGTTTTAATGAAGTAATAGATTGTATCAACAACTAGCATCACCTAACAAAGTTGAATTGTATTGGTGTTTGTAAATTGATTATGTATAATGCAGAGGGACGTCTTCGTGGCGTTTGAAGCCTACAAAATCTGAATTCTAACTTCAAATGACAGTACCTCTCTTCGTTAAGAGATTTTTAGGACCGTTTTTCTAACTAAACTCATACTCCACTGACTAACATTAACATCGTAAACCTACTCTCTTAATGAAACTTTCATTACGGTAAATTAACTTGCCATTTAATGTAATCTATAATGAGCATTTCCAACCCAAAAGCATCGTTCAAATAACCATTACACGAAAAATTATGATATTGATTACCCATCCACCAATGATACCGTACCACAAACGTCTTCATTTCTCGAACGAAAAACAAACCCACCAGCCTATATTAACGTAATTAATTTAATTTCCTTATCAACCATCGAGTCATTAAAACTCTTATTGGCGAAGACATAATTTCCTTTTATGCCCGCTCTCCACAGGTAATATCCGAAGATTGAACAATATTTTTCTTGTGTTTTTCTTTTCGTTTTAGTATTTCGGTTGTTTGCGTGCGCTCATTTTTTCCCTCAGCCCGTCATCTATAAGTTGTGATACTACTACATTATTTATACAAACCAAAGTCTGTTCGTCCCCTGTATATAAATATGGGTTCACTTCACAAAAAGTAATCACTTAATAAAGAGAGAGAGAAAAAAAAAGTTTTTATATAACATAAACAAAAAAGATAAAGTTTAATGTTTGGATGGATCATTAAGAAAATATTGGGGAGAAAATAGCTAGATTGGGTTTTCTGTCTTTTTGTAAAAAAAAATACCCGAAAAAGAATGAACAATGACTTGGCGGTTATGTTTGTTTTGAAAAAAGATTGCAGTATCATCACACTGTAATGGCTTGGTGAAAATGTGGCAATTTTTGCTTGTAGAACTCTTGAAGGTTACACATTTTGTTTCGATGGTGTGGGAGCACCGATTGTAGAAAATTTGCAAGGAATTGGCGCAACTAGCAACGCATAAATTAGGAACAATTGAATTGAATGGAGCTTTTAGTTTATGAGCTATCTCAAAATTTGATTTAATCAGCCTCGTTGAATTGCTTGAGGTGAGACCATTTTGTTAGTTATAAGTTTTAGGATACTCGGTTGTCTATCTTCGCACATATCTGTTATCAATATCCAACTGATCTGATATACATTAACAAAGTCGTCGATTAATCCACTTCACGCCCCCTTATGGGTCATGCCTGAAGCCGGAATACAGAGTAATTATTTTTTCAACGTCAGAAATCTGAAAGAAAATCCAATGAGAAATATGAAAAAACTTTGCAGTTGAACAATCCAAAATATGAACTTAATGCCATGCCATGTTGAAAAACAAAGTGTTTATGACACCTAATCATACTCCCTCGAATGACACGGAAAAGTTTTCCCTTTTCGAACTTGAAAGTGGATGGAAAATGTTGTTGTTTATACAGTCGTAAGAATTGTGAAAGGGTACAGAGAATTCTCGTTGAAGACATTTTCCATAAAAAAGACGAGGAAAATCCAGAAGAAGTTGTTGATTAGGTTTTGTGTATTCGGTCTAATAATATCAAAACACTCACACCCTTCAATTCAGTCAAGTATTCAACTTGAAATTGAAGAGTGTCACACAAAACCATATTATAGAAGCCTCGGCAATAACATTGCTCGTGGAATGTGTAATGGGTATAAATATATACTTTATCATTACGTTTTTATTTTGGATTGGATATGTTGATTTTTGTGAATAGGTTTTGATGAACCGTACAAGATTATTATCGACTACTTGGAAATACATAGAAAAGTAAAGTCGACGTCTTATGAAAGGGGGGATAATCAAGTTTTGCTTATTTAGGTTTGAGCGTTAGTTCCTTACCGTTAGTGATTTTTTAAAAGTAAATAAAGCAGAGGAGATTTACTGTAGAAATATTTTTAAATAAAAGTTTTAACCACCAACAGTCACAAAACGTCAGAGAGCCAACGAAAACTGATTTTCCCACTTTTTGGCTCAGTTTTGTCAAATTTTGTTCGGAATGACTTTTGTGACCTTTTGGTGCACCTGAATATAAGATAGTATGTGTACCTGACGCAAAAGTACACTCCTAGTTTTTTAATGTACCTACTATTCTGTCCCACCGATTAAGTTTTAAGACAGCAGAACTTTAAGAATTTTTGAGATATTTTTCTTCCGCGTTGTTGAGATTTTTGACATGGTGGTGGACTAGTTCCTAAAATTGCATTAGTCCCTCATGGTCCACTATCTAGGTCAAGAACTGAAGGATTTCAAGATATTCTTGAATTTGTTGTTTCTTTCTTTGTAGACTTTTGTATGGTGAAGGTTAGTTCAGCAGTCAAAATCAGATCAGCAGCAGTTTCTGCGATGCTGTAGTAACACCCCCTTAGTGATATTTCCTTAGAAGAAATTGTTAATTCTTTTGATCCGTGTTAATATGTGAACATCCCTTAGTTGGTGTACGCGACATAATATGTCCCCGTTGGTATATCTATAAACGGATTTTCAGAGTTTTATGATCGATATTGAAATCTATTGTCGAAAATAGTTCAATTCAAATAAATTGTGATTCACATTGCTTCAATTTATTTCCATAAAATCCAGACCACATAATAAAATTATTAAAAACAAATTGCATTCGTTCCAGTGCAAGCTACCAAATTGTGAATAAAATTTTATGTTAAATACATTTCCCTATGCCTGGGTAATTGTTACAATTTTATATCAAATAAATTTAATTACGATCATTCCAATTTTATTTCAGCAATATTTTGTTTCACTTTTTTATGTCAGTTGGACAATAAAGAATTGTTTTATTAAAATTCGATATTGGCACTGTGGTTAATTCAATGTCTATCCGTATACGATGCGCTGGATTTTTGGTTTTGAAAAATGATGTAGGTAGTAAATAGTTATTTATGCCAACAGGTTTATTAAAAATCGAAGGATTAACCACCACGATGCAAAATTGTTTAAGAAAAGCATAGAATCAAATCAATTATCGGAACCGACTACAACTTTTAGAAACATCAGCTGTCGGCATCCAGCCATGAGCTTCACCAAATGTTAATTTACCTTTCAAAATTAGTATCAAAACAAAGTAATGTTCCTTTAATCAAAGAAAGTAGTAGATCTAAATTCTGTTTCCTGCAATAGCCAGAGTGGTATTTTAAGACGAAATAACCCCTTCGAAGAAGACTATGCTTTTCTTTCTGTTTCTGACAGGATCACAATATAATTCGCTGTACCAGGACACCTCCATAAACAAATAAGATATTACTACAGTCTAAAAGACCAAAACAGATTTTCACAAACAAAAGAAAATTTCAAAGAAAAATTGCATAAAACTTTTATTACTTTCGGATTTTCATTATGGCACACTGCAATCTGGTTCCGTGATTTTATTGTTTTCAACCAATGTGTAAGTTCTTACAGCTAACACCACCCCAATCTTAAAACGGATTATATTTCATAGAAGCGTTTAAATTGTGAGGCAGTACAGAACAAATCTGATAAAGAAAATAATAACTTGACTTGCCACCCTTTTAAAACATTTTTTTTAAAGGATTTAATCTTCTTTTAAATCAAATTGCACCGCCATTTACCATCAACCATCCAATACAGGATTTTATCCGAACCATTCATCTATTTACATCTCACTCAACTCGATCCTATCTTTAGCAAATTTTATTTTTTTATTCCCTTGTCCTGAAGCATTTTATCTGATTTAGATAATAAAAAGTGCTTTTAGCTTAGCGACTTGATGTGCGGTAGGAAGGGAAAATATACATATATATCCTCATAGACTCATCATCATTTCACATACATACGCAAATGGATTACATACCAGTAATGTACTTCCAGTGAAGCAAAGTATATGTGGTTTTTTGGCAAGGTATGTTTCGCCTCTCTTTCGTGTACACATTGTTATATTTTGACACCTGGTGTTGAGCCTTTATGCCCATTTTTGCAGGTATGATAAAGTTAGACAAATTTTCATTATTATATTTTCCACAAAGCACCATAGGATGGATCATAACTACTAATATGAATTCAACATAAGGGCCTAGCGAGCATTGAGCCGTTGACATAGTAACAAAAATGTCTTTTAGATTTTCTCATATCAAGAGTGACTACACACGAAAGTCATGAAAAATTTAAATAAATTTCACCGGTAAGAGGGAATGAAAGAAACATGGTACATTCATATAAACCATGGGGTTATTGTTTATCTGGAGCATTACAACACATACACACAAACACATAGGGGGTATTTATTTTGTTAGGGCTAAAGTATATTCATTCAAATTATCTTAAATGTGGCGGATATGGAAATAGAGAGTAAACAAAAATGTGTAATTTGATAGGGGTTGCGTTGCGTTCTGGGGTTATGTGAATGGCGATATTCATGTTATTATGTTTTGTGGGTAAGGTTCCTTATACATTTTATATATCGCCACGTGACATTTTTATGAAAATTTATATTTTCCGTATACAAATTCTGAAATATGAGATTAAACGTAAACTCTCCCACTCTCTCACAATGTCTCCGGCTCGTTCCCCATATACATATATATTTGCAGGAACACTTTTCCGGAATAATTTTTATTTCCTTAACGTGATATTGAAAATGGAGTTTGATTACAACTTTGAGCACTCAATGCTGTCAAATATTTGATTATCCATTTTGAGTAATGTTAGATGGATGGATGGATGGATGATCAATACATTTACCGAAAATTTTTATATTTATTATGCATAATAACATGGGAATCGAAAAGAAAAGCTGCTGGTATTGGATGGCAAGTAATGTGTTTGAGTTGTAAACACAAAGTTTAAATTTAAATTTTATGTATAATCGGCAAGCAGGATGGAATTAAAGACAAAGTAATGCGGAAATCGGAAATATGCAATTGATGTTGAAGCGAATTTGTGTTATTTTTCATTGATTTCTTCGTTGAAATCAAAGCTCATACCAAATAAAATTGATAAAATTGTAAGAATAGTAGATTAAGTACTTTTTGGAACTTTTTATTTTGCTAAGTTTGCAGCTCGAGCTGAAGGTGAGGGTTGCAACCACACAAGGCAAAATACAAAGTTCCAAACAATTACGTAAGTTTTTTTACTCACACCACGGCAGAGTAAAACCAGGCAGGAGCCATTCATTTTCGAGTATCAAATAAGTGATTTATTAAACTGTATGAAAGTGAGCTCAAATTATCACTGACATAAGTTGAATAAATTTTATTTGTAATCTATAAGGCTACTAGATAATTCAGGTTCCCAGTCAAATCAAGTGCTCCTGCCTGGTTTTACTCTGTCGTGGCTTAACCTCTCATGTCAATGAAGTAATGACTGATTTCTTGGGTGCTTAGTGAGTAATAGTACATTACCTACTGGCTTCCAAATTTGTATTTTGGCCCGAGCCCAAGGCCTATATTAAAATTTCGAAGCAGTTAGGTACTGTCCTTTATCTGCGTGTGCGAGAAGCCACTTTACCTCCCTAAAAACAGATAGGTATATTTGAAGAAATTTGAAATGAAGATCTCGTGAATCTTTTAACGAAATCTCCACTTGCATTTCTAGAGACACAAGCCTGCTATAAATAACATCTTATCTAATAACAATTCTTTTCTTTTCTTGCAGATACCTAAAACATAAAAATGGCATAACATCTTAAAATTCGTAATTTTTCACTGCATTTGCGACAAAAAACTGAAACTTAAATTTTATGTCGGTGAAAGTGTAAGTTCGACCGCACTGTGAACTTTATATAATATTATTGCAGTGATTAAAGAAATTATGGAGAGTATAATGGAAATAATTGAATAAACCATTTGAAAGAGAGTTTCATCTACTCCATGAATTTACGATGAGAAATTCCATTATACAACTTGATAAAGTGAAATGAAAGAAAGAAACGTAAAAAATTATAATTACTTTGATATGAGTTCGGTTTCCAGATTGGTTAAGTGCCTACATTATGATGTTCACTATATAAATTACACGAATTAAAAAAATATGATTCCGGTGATCATAAAACTTAATTATTTGATTCATCAGCAACTTGAAATTGCCGCAACATAATGTCTTTCGCAGATCTTTTATAAAACGAAACAATGGAGCGAAATCGTCGTCCTCCTGGTGTCGAAGAGGCACTGTCTTCGATGCTGTGGACACCATACGAACGCACCCCAACTGATTCGTCTGATGACGAAATTTCGTCACCATGCAAAACGATGCGTTCGAAGTGTACCAATAATATGAACGTTTCATATTCGTATTCAGCAACAGATCGACATCTATATCCCGAACCAATTCGATACAGTTATCCGGGCTATATACCATTCATGCCAAAAGCATTTAGCGGTCAATCGCAAGAACAGCTACCATCATATGAAAATATTCAGAATGAACGACATCATCGAAGTTTGAACACAATTGCATCAACAGGAATATATTTTATACCGCCGTTTACAAATTATGGATCATCAATGGTGAATTCGTTCACGGATGACTTTATGCAATATCAGGTAAATTTGGTTTTCTAATTATTTAGTGTAATTTCGATTCATGTTCAAATGAGCATAATACGGTAACATTGGTGTTGTTCGAATGATACAATTGGACTTTGTAGGGTTGTTTGTTCAGCTGACTGTTAAATTCTTCGAAATAACCGTGCAATTACTGGCAAATCAAGTTACAGATTTTCTCGGCAACGTTTTCTTCTCAGTAATTAACTAAAAATTTATTGGACCTAAAAGTTTAAAATCATCGGAAAATTATTAATTACTATAGGGACAACCATTCACAGAACAAACCTTTGTTAGTCAAAAGAAAATTGTCCAAAGTTTTACGAAAGAAAATCCTCAACTTCATAGAAAATATGCAAAATCATAGATATAAAAAAATCAAATAAAAAAGAAGAAAATCATTGAAAATTGAAAAAAAAAATCATTAGAATTAGTAAAAAATCCTCTGGAAATCCTTGGAAAATAATAGGAAACCTCGGTTAGCCTGATAAGGCGCCAAATTTTTTTAAGTACTGCATTCATTGCGCTCTATTTTCACGTGAAAAAACTTCACTCTGGTAAATATGTATGAAATGTCACATCAGTGAAGTCAGTTCACAAAAAAATAGATCGCAAATTTAAGACGAATGTACTAGAAATGTTATAGAAGTGTGCAAAAATCTATATGTTTGATCTTTAGTTTAGAAACATCATTTACATAGGAAAATACTCAAGGATTGTCTTTTTAAAAATTCTCTGTCAACGAAATTTACAAATATCTGCCCCTCATGGTTCGCCTTAATTAATAAAGTAATCACATCTTCTTGTACCGATTACGTCTACTACTTCGTTTATTTAAATGTCTTGTTTAAGTTCATTCAAGCCAAAATATAAAAATATCGCTTAGTGGAAGATACCACTAAAAAAATCGATTTTCTCCGTTGAGGATTTTTTCCTCAATTTTGGGCAAAACAAACAGTCACACCACACGCATTTCACAGACGATTTTCAAAAACTCTTCTTTTTGGAAAGCCGGCAACATTCCCAACAATTTAAGTCCATTTGTGCAATAATCGAATAATTTTCTATGTCGATTATAGAATTTTCAAGTTTAAAATTTACTCAATTTTCCATAGTTGGCGAACTTTGACGACACACCAAACAAAATGCTTCGGCCAAATGTTTCCAATTTAAACATTTTCTGTTTTATTGGACTCTAATTAGTAGAAAAACACTAATTAGGGCAAAAAATATCTCGCAGCATATTGTTGGTAGAGGTCGCAATATGAGATTTTACCAGTAGTCGCAAATTCAGCTTCAGTGAATTTGCGCAAGTTGTTAATGAATTTTAAAAAAAATTTAAAATCACTTTTTGACATCTAGGGATGGTAAGAATTTTTTGTGGACCCTTTCCATCCTGATCCCGAACCATCGCACACCCCTAATAATGACTTAGGATTGGCGGTGTTAATTTCGTTACTTCCTGCACACATAAAACTCTCTCTCTCTCTATCTATCTCTAGCATTTTCGTTTCTCTTACATATGTTATTTCAAATGGGAAAAGAGAGCAATCAGAAAAACGAAGTAGAAATAAAAATTCAAATGCTTAAGTTTATGTCTGCAAAACAGTTGGTAAAAACCGTTTGTTGAAGT
Source organism: Bradysia coprophila (assembly GCF_014529535.1). Taxonomy (NCBI): domain Eukaryota; kingdom Metazoa; phylum Arthropoda; class Insecta; order Diptera; family Sciaridae; genus Bradysia; species Bradysia coprophila. Next base: position 1,993,461 of record NW_023503616.1, read on the forward strand.
TTCGGAAGTTTTACTATCGAAAGAAGTTTTTCATGGAAAATCGAAGAAAAGAATTACATTCATCTTGATCTGTAATTTGTAAATCGAATGCAAAACATAATTGCGATGTAATGGATCATATTTGGATTAGAACAAAAATTTCAAATATTGTAGAATTTACAATTTTCATCTTATTATTAGATAACGATCGCTTTAAAGTGAGCCGCTACCATTTTAAATGGTTATTGCACTATCAAAGTTCTATTGTATGCTAATAACGCTGGTCTATATGCTGTAATTTATAAATAAAAATCTTTGATGTCTTTCTAAAAATTTAATTTAAGATGTTTTCCTGCATCATATTTTAAAGTCTGAAGCGAAAGTAAGCTCATAATAAACTATTTAAAGAAAACATAGTCTTTAACCATTTCTCTCTATTGTCTGAATATAAATTTGTAACAGACACAGAAACTTTTCCCATCCATCCACGCATTTATATCTAATATTTTTCCTTCTATTAGTAGAAAAATATGAATTTAATGTGCGCATAAACTCGAAAATCTTAACGAATACATAATAAAACTAATCTCTCCCCATACTCCAAACTCGCAGAGAAGATATTTTCTTTGTGATGTTGATAAATTAAATTTAAAAAAAAATATAATTTATGTATACGTAAATTACCTGCATAATTAGTGTGTAATGGTGATGGATATTGTAATAATAAATGCGGTACCATTAAAGCGAAGAGTGGTTGCTCCGGCTTAGCATAAATAATGGATATATGTACGTATAAAAATGCTTGGAGCTATTTATTCCGCGTACAACGTATAAATGAGCTGCGAACTTAACATAGTACACGTGCCCATAACAACGCATATAGGGCAATTTTAAATTGATTTGATAACATTTTTGTCATGGTTGTTGGTTTTTATATTTTATTTTATTAGAATGTAATTACACTTAAAAATTTAACTCATGTGTTAGCATTGGTTGATGGTGTTGCTCGACCACTGCGCTCTGAAATTACACATATAAGAGTAACGTAATTTAAACTTGTTTCGATCATCTTCATTAGTGATGTTTATGTAAAGCTGATGTTACGAAAAGTCGTCTTTTGACTAATTAAGAAAAGCTTTTTTGAAGTGTAATCACATCCAGTAACGAGTTTAAAGTTAATTTACTTTATGAATTACACCATTTTGCATTAAAACGTTATGTATACGGTCCACAAAACTCTTAACTCTTTTCGGTCATTAGAATCAGTATACACCTTTCAAGCGGGAGGAAGAGTTAAATGTATGTCGCTTGGAGCTGTGTAAAATTATGTCTGTATACAAAACTCTAAAAATAAAAGAACATCTCCACCTCTAAATAATTCCCCATTGCAACACAAACCATTTCGTTTCGTTAAGTATACTTGGCTCTGCATGAAACGATGAATGACAAAAGACAACAGAAAATGATATTTAATTAGAGGACCAACTCCAAAACATTATTGGCAGAAAAAAGAAGCGAAAAGAGAAATGTCATCAAATTATATATATTTTCACCCTAATCACAAACCGAGATTACACGTGCTGCTTATTACAATTTCATTGACGGAATATAATTATACTTTTTCGGCAAATTTCTTTTATTACATCAACTCGAAATACCATAAATCAACGCGAAACCTTTATCATCGAATAATAAAATGAAAAAGCAAATCATCCTCAAAGCTTACCAGAGGAGCAATGTTCTATAGCCTTGAACAATACAAATAAATATAAATCTAAATCTCAAGCAAAAATTGTATAAATAGACTAATGATGCTGGGCTTCGCTGATATTAGTTCTACTTATTACTTATTGTCTCAATGGAGTTCAAAATAAGCCCTCTTGAGCATGGTTTGACTGATGTCTTTTTTTCATCCGAAATTCTTCTTTCAATTTCTTATTATATTCAATCGATATAACATTGCTCTGCTCGAGCAATTCATCAATGCTCTCGTCGAGCATTATCGAAATAAAATTTTTACTCTGCTCGAGTAAATCAAACAATCCATTCCTTACATGTAAAGGACAGACACCGGTAAACAAATTGTGGCGCCCAATCAAAAGTACGGGAAGTGAGCAGTATAAATCAACTCTCTGCATAGTCATCGCACCGAGCAACGTATACACAAATGTATGTAATGGTATTATACTGCGTCCTCCGATATTCAGACGATCGCACACTAATAAACGACCAAACTCGCTTATCGACAGATTGCCTCTTTCTCACTTTTATCGAAACAATCAATTAACGAACATCGTGGTCACAGAACAAAGTGCAGTAAATCCGGAAACTTCTCGAATATTACACAAATTCAATTTTTTATCCAGTTATACAGTGCTACTAACCCGGTCAACATCGCGAAAGGTAAAGGCGAGCGTTAAAGCCAAATTATTATTGGAAATTTCTAATTACTGCTACCTCTACAGAACGTTTTTCTTGGTTATGTCAACCCAAGACTTCGACAATCAAAGCGAATCCGAAATCGACGATTACGAGGTCGACGAAGACGAGGTGTTAAAATCGGACCCTGAAGACAACAATAATTCAGATCTTAACAACACGGTCACTAATTTCGGGAAACTGGTGGTAGAGAAGTACATCGAAGTGAATAACGATCGCAACGCAAGCCTCAGTTCCACTACCGTATTTACGTCGACTGGCATCGAAAAGCCGAACAATAAGCAGATTGTAACGAATAAGGAGCCCGACGGTAGTATAAATCACCACTCCTGAACTAGTGTTGGATCAATCCAGTAAAACCGACTGCAAAAGAGCAAGAAGCGCGAACAATACACCATCCGATTCGCCGAATCCAGCCAAAAAACATCGTCCGATTATCAACATGCTTCCATCCATGGCTGATGCCCTCAAAGCTGATGGAGGTGGACACATGGTGGACATCGTATCGCTCAAAGATGGTCATCCGCTAACTAAAGATCAAACCGACCTCATCAAGGAAAGATTGACCACCGAGCTTTTTACTAGAGATAACATCTCAAATATTAAAATCGAACCGCCGTACTTCGATGGTACTAAATTGCGCGTTATTTGCGCGAACGTTGACTCGAAAGAATGGCTGCTAGACACAGTTGGCAAGCTCGAGAAAAAAATCGAGGGTATCGAAATCGGTACCAAATAATTAGGCGTTCCGCCGAAGATGATTACTGTCACTATCACAATGCCAGTCAAAACATACGAACCTCCGGTCCTATTCAGTATCATAACAGCTCAGAATTCTGTCGACACAACTTATTGGCGCTACATGTCGCGCACGAAAGCAACGAACGGTAGACAAACCTGGTTTATTAGTGTAGATGAAACGTCACTAAAGCAACTCAAAGAGTTGGGCTACCGCCCGTATGTTGGGCTGGATCGCATCAAATTCAGTGTGCAGAATGGAAATCAGAAATGAATTGCAGACATTCGTTATCGAATTATTGTCAGCCTTCATAAGTAAATCATTATTACCCGGCAATAAATGGCAGCATACTTATTATCGAGCTTATTATGAGTCTTTCATTATTGAAGTAAAATTTAAGAAAATCAAGGCATCAAGGATAAGAATTTTTCTGCCTGCTGGTAAAGACAACGAGGACAAACACTGTCTCAGAATTCCTTCTCAAAGGTAAAGTTGTTCTTCTGAATAAACCATCAAAACAACCCTTTAAACCTACCATGCCGCAACGAAATAAAAAATTAGAATTTTACCAAATTAACTTACACAAGTCCGCCACACCCACCGCCGACTTAAATAGGATCCTCAACAAGAAAGTATCATTCATTGCCCTTCTGCAAGAACCTTCCTTTAGATCAGGAAAAATCCAGGGACTTAATAGGAGAAGAGGCAATGTCGTCCATGCAGTAGGTAAAGGCTCCCCTAGAGCTTGTATTTACATCTCAAAAGACTGGACAATACAACCGCTGTACCATCTGTGTACCAGAGATTTAAGTGTAGCTCGTCTAAGAGCTAAAAAATTTGGCAATGACATTGAATTACTGATTAGCTCTGCATACTTTCCATATGATTCCATAGAAAAGCCACCTACAGAAGAATATATGAACTTGATCAACTACTGCAAATCGAATGCAATTCCCCTAATAAGTAGTATCGATGCTAATGCTCATCATCATGCCTGGGGAAGCAAGGACATTAATGAAAGAGGCAAAAGTCTCCTGGAATTCATTCTTTCCTCAGACTTAATGATCAATAATGTAGGATGTAAACCAACATTCGTAATTAAAAACAGATCAGAAGTTCTAGACGTGACATTATCGTCGCCCGACCTGTTCTCGTATATCACGGGATGGAAAGTCACTGACGAAATTCTAACTTCGGATCACAAATGCATCCGGTTTGACCTAGATCTTGATACGCAGCCACCACTTCTCTTCAGAAATCCAGCGGCGACCAACTGGAATACTTTTACTCACACTCTGCAGAGTAAACTTAGCCCGGAACCTACCAATCTAGTTTTACTTAGTACTGACGATGTAGAAAGAGAAGTGGAAAAAGTTCACGTTGAAATCGTTGATTCATATGAAAATGCATGCCCTCTTCACAAACACAAAGCAGGTCATTCACTACCTTATTATACATCAGAAGATAAAGCATTGAGGTCAAAACTTCGTCGCGCCTTTAACGCAGCAAAATCGCCTTTTAGCAAGGTCACCTGGGACGATTTCTATAAGATTCAACGAGAATACAAAATGGCTCTGAAAAAGAAAGAACGAGTTGGCTGGAAAGTACAATGTACGGCTATTGATAACCTTAGAGACTCGGCCAAAATGTTCAAAATTCTATCAAAGGACCCAGTCCAATTAGTAGGATCTCTACAACTCCAATCAGGTAATTATACTGATACTCTAGACGAAACGTACAGGCATCTTGTAGCCTCGCACTTCCCAGGCAGCAGAATCATCGAAGGTGAAGAACCTCTGCCGGACGTTCCTCTAGGAACAGCCATTCCTAATGATAAACTAATTCAAGAAACAATTACAAATGACAGGTTAACTTGGGCAGTAAACACATTTGCACCGTTCAAGTCACCAGGTGAAGATGGAATTTTTCCTGCTCTAATACAAAAGTCCATTCATCTTTTCGTTAACAGATTACGACAAATCTATTCCGCTTGTCTCCACCTAAAATATGTTCCCAAGAGGTGGAGGGGAACCAGAGTAGCATTCACACCTAAGCCAGGTAACATTGATTACTCCAAAGCGAATAACTTCAGGCCTATTAGTCTGACATCATTCTTCTTGAAAATTTTGGAAAAACTCATTGATCGTTATATTAGGGACGGACCACTAAGTATAAAAAAATTACAACCGCAACAACATGCCTATCAGCTGGGCAAGTCTTGTGAAAACGCACTGCATAATCTACTTACTACTGTAGAAGCTGCGCTACTTACAAATGAATACGCACTGGGATGTTTTATCGATATAGCTGGTGCTTTTAACTATATCACGTACCTCGCGATCGTGAACGCTTGTCGTAAATTCGGTATTGATCCAGGTATCACAGATTGGATCTTTTTTATGCTAAAAAGCAGACTTGTCTTTGTTCGCTACGGTGAGACAAAGCTAACGATTGTAGTCACCAAGGGCAGTCCACAAGGTGGAGTACTCCCCCCTCTCTTATGGTGCATGGTAATTGACGGTCTAATTGAATCACTTAATAGCCGTGGATATCAAACAGAAGGTTTTTCCGATGACTTAGCCACGATCCTAAGAGGCAAGTTCGTACCTACTCTTTGTGATATCCTTCAAGGAGTTCTGAACGAAGTGTCGAAGTGGTGCTTGGAAAATGAACTCGAGGTTAATCCTGGTAAGACTAAAATGGTTCTCTTCCGGAAAAGTATAAGAAAAATAGAAGCTATCAGAGTACCAACCATTAACGGTATACCGATCTCATTGGTGGACGAAGTGAAATACTTAGGGGTCATTCTGGACTGCTCATTAAGCTGGATACCCAATATTGATTATCGCATTCACAAGGCTACCATAGCACTTTGGCAATGTAGGAAAGCATATGGCAAATCGTGGGGCCTTTCTCCTAAAGTACTCTATTGGATCTACACTTCGGTTGTTAGACCTATTCTACTCTACGGTTCCTTTCTATGGAACCACAAGTGTTGCCTTAAAAATGTCATAGATAAGCTCAATAAATTTCAACGATTGGCATGCAAAGCTATAACTGGAGCATGGCACTCTGCTCCCACTGCAGCTTTAGAAGTAATTCTCGAACTTACTCCTCTGCACATTCTGATAGAAACAGAGGCACTTTCGGTGCTTAGTAGACTCAAAAGGGACTCTAATACCAAACTTAAAGACGCTGGACATTCAGCAATTTGGTACAGGTCCAAGCAATTTCTTCCAGTCATCCATTTGAAGACGGACTACGTTAACCCAATGTTCAAATTCGAACGCAAATTCACACTAAATATACCTGAAAGATCCCACTGGAAGGATAGCCTACTGCCACTGACAAATGGCATACAATTTTACACAGATGGCTCTTTGATAAATGATCAAGCGGGAGCAGGTGTCTTCTGCGAAGCGCCGAGAGTGGAATTGTCCATTCCGCTAGGTAAATATAGCTCCATTTATTTAGCTGAAATCGCGGGTATACTCAAATGTTGTCATGAAGTCTTAAAGCTTAGAACAGTAAATGAAGTGATTTCAATCTACACAGACAGTCAGGCAGCCATCAAAGCATTTAAATCAGTCAAAATAAGTTCGGCTCTGACCCTGAAGTGCTGGCAATCACTAGATGACATCTCGGTTGATAACCAAGTTAACATCACTTGGGTGCCAGGACACTCGGGCATTATAGGTAACGAAAAAGCAGATGAACTGGCCAAACAAGGGGCACAAACTGCTATCGAACCTATCCCTGAACCATTAATAGGAATTCCGCCATCAATTATTAAGCGCGAAATAAACAGATACAAATACATGAAATCTACTAAGTACTGGCATGAACAAGAAGGATGCAAACAATCGAAGAATAATGTTACACTGCGTAAGAACCACTCCAAGTTTCTTCTTAACCTTAGCAGAACTAGGCTGAAAGTTTATGTAGGAGTCATGACGGGTCACTTTGATTTTAACAAGCATCTTACGAATATAGGAAAACGACTGGACTCAGGATGTGATCTATGTGGAGCACACATTGATTCAGCCGACCACTACCTATGCCAATGCCCAGCATTTATCCAGTCCAGGTACAAATGTCTTGGCAATTTTACACTTAGAATCGGTACTATTAAATCACTACACCCCAAGGATGTCCTAAGCTACATATGTAGTTCGGGAAGATTCCGGGAAAAGTACGGAGTGTAGTATTCTGGCATAATGACGATACATGGGTGGCACAATGGGTCCACAAGAGGCCTACGTGCATATCTGTTTAAGTAATTGAACAGATGCCCTGTTTAATAAATAAATAAATATTATATTTATGTATATTGTCGAGGTATATGTGTTGCAAGCAACCAGCGACAAGAAAATCGTAATACCCCATTCCCTCGATGATGTGTTCTGAGAGGATTTCTTCTTTTTTTACATTGATCTGTCGTATTATACATTATGATTATGTAATGCGAAAGGTTTTGCGTTAAAGAGAAACTGCTATTCAGGTTGAGCTCGATATTGAAATCGATCAATGTTTGATGGACTTGTTTAAGTTACGGGATATCTATGTTAGCACCACGACACTTTATTGGGTATCAACCTAGAATCTTTCATAAACGGCATGAGTATCATCATTGTCATACCGTTGTATCTTTTACTTTCTTATATTTTCTCTATAATTACCTTTCAAATGACACCCCACAGTAAGAAAAGTGTAAGTTTTCAGTCTTTTTTCGGTTGAAAACTTCAACTGTGCATACAGCTAACAAAAATTAGTTAATATCACATTTTTGTTTTATGTAGGATCTGATATTTCTAGTCCCACAGACTCTGACAGCTGTTATATTGAATGAAATATTTGAATTTTTTCCCAGTCGAAATTTTTGTCGCACACATCTAACGACCAGTTTACTGGGAAACCAAAAAACCATTCAATATCAAGACTGTCAAATCTGTTGATCTAGAAATTATGTAGAATCTGTTGAAAACGAGAATGTGATATAAAGTAAATTTTTTTAAGTGTATCTCAGTGTGGGTAATTTGAAACCCAACAAGACCCTATTTGCCCCGGAAGTATATGCAATTACCTCTCTAATGACACCTCACACGACCCTGTATGGCTCGTGTAACTGGAGAAATTTTTGTAAGAAAAGTGTAGGTTTTCGGTTTTTGATGATCTCTTACCAGCCACAAAAGCTTCAAAGAATTTTTTTGAAAGTGGTTTTGGGTTCTGGGGTCGAATACCTTACTGGGCACATATAAAAATTCCAATAGAAAATGCGTCCGATTTCGGTCTTCTGGTTTTCAGAAGAATCCCTCTTTATGTTTCGCTTGATGTTAGATATCAGAATCTTGTACTTCTTTTGTTAGTTTTACAATTGCTTTGTCCTTATAAAAGAACAGTGTAATCAGAGATAATCGTTTATTTTTGTCGATAACAGATGTCAAAAGAACAATAAGGAATACGGTTTTCTCAAATCTATCTTAGCTCAAACACAGTAAAATCTTACATTTTCCCAAGTTACAATTATTTATCACCTACAGGCGCAAAGCAATGCTATTTAGCGTTCCCATGAACTCTGTTATCTAACGTAATTCAACAGCTCATTGCTATATAACGAAATGCAAATCAAGTATTTGTTTTTTTAGCGAAATAGTAACAACAACCTAATTTACAACCATTTTTCCAATTATCACAGGTCAGAAAATCAACATACAATAATTCAACCACAACAACACGACAAAATCTGTCTTCAATCAATGCAACGCCAACCACAATATCTTCCGATAATAATCGCTTTTCCAATGACTTTAGTTCATTAAATTTGAATTTGCCATCTTCACACAGCGGTTCAGCCAATATGATGCAAACCATAACAAGACACGGAGACCTACATTTTTCAAAACAATCCAATGACGATCAGGTTTATCATTACAGTCATGAAAACATCGATGATGACAACAGTGACAACGTTCGTGGTGCAGCAATAACAACACAAACAACAACAAACATAACAAGAGAAGCAAGAGAATATGTTGCGGATCTACCTGATGAGTTTAGGGTCAGTAAACCTCTGACACACCAATCCGAATTCACAAATCGATCACGTGACTTCACACAACAACTAGACGGCAGCCATCATACGAATAACAACTTCTACACACAAACCAGTCACATTCAGATCGTCAATGCGAACACATCGACTGCGCACGTACAATTTGAATTAAATTCAAGTGAAAGTAGTAAATGTGTTCGAAACATCGAGGGTACAGTGATGCGGTTGAATGTGCCCGCTGCTGTCCCTGAGGGTGGCAATCAAACGATGTTCGTTAGCGGTAACGATAGAGCCACAACAGTCGGTTGTTCGGATAATACGCGTATTTTGGAGAATGGAACACTTATGGGTGCCATTGTGCCGCAACCTAGTTTGACGATTCACGTTAATCAGGGTGACCATAATAATCAACAAGATGTTGTCAATCAATCATCTGGAATTAGTATTGTGAATTGTTATCGAGCAGTGCCTGTGCAAATAGTGAATAATTGTAGTGGTAATAGTGCTGATGAATCGATGCATGTTGTTAATAATTTGAATGCGAAATGTGATAATCAGATGATAAATGATCAAGTACAAGTGTTGAGTGAAGTGAAATGCGATAGTTCTAATACAATGGATACACGGAATTTACAGCATCGAACATACACGTCAACCGAAGCTCAAACAGATGATCTACAAGAATCGAGCACTGAAATTTTAACCCATCCTGTTCAAGTTCATCCAAATCCTATCCAAAGCCAAACTGACATCTCATTTGCACGCGAGCAAAGACGACGAGATCGTAGAGAACGAAGACATATAAGAAATTCTAGACAACAACACATACATCCCGCTCCATCGTCTCTTCGCCCTGCATTTGAAATTCTTCCTGACATTTTAAATAGTCATGTACCTCCGCCTTATACTGCCTTAACCTTAGCAGCTGTGCCTCCTTCTCAACCTCAGGCTGTATTGGTACCGCCAATAATAACACCACTGCCTGTTGGACCACCAGAGGATGGACGATACACATTTCCATTGCCTATTATGCGAAGGTGAGTCCAAATAAATTCTATTTCATTCACTTATTTTTATTTATGTCTTTTGGACCGACTATAAGCAGTCGGCGGATGTTGCTTCTAGTTGGGATTTTATTGAAAATCGAAAGAATAAAAGCAAAATTTCAAAGTGTAACGAATTCTCGTTCAAATTTTGTCGCTTATCTTTTCTCTGAAATGTTGAAATTTATTTATGGGTTTTCGGTTGTTCTCTTCACCATACAATAATTTAAAATGTTCCAGTCTTTGTGCAAGCAAAGAAATAAATTCAATGGAGATGGTATATATATGGCATCACATTTTACAACGTGAAATGAATGAAAAGAATATACACAAGCAATTCAGTGAGTATATGGAGCTGCATCTATTTTAAACGATGCTGGTACGATCATTTTGATGGTCGACGATCAGTCTTAGTTTTAAAGCGGTTAGTTTGTCGTTTTAGCAAATATATGTAAGGAATATATAAAAAGGAAAGCTATACTCAGAGGCGGATAAAAACTAGCAGTAATACTTTACCAGTATCTGCAGTTTTATGCGACATTAACTGCAATTTTATTTTTTATTCTGCAGTAGAATTACTATTGTCTCCATTTCCTTGTATACCTTATAGCTAGAGACATAGTCACATAAACATTCGATAGGACTTTGAACACTATCAGCAGATTGAAACCTTCGATTTACCTTCTGTACGTACTAATCTAACCGAGGAAAAAACTACAGAAAAACTAAATTTGTTTTTATAGGTTGCTGGTCATGTTTTAACTCGTATCTACACGTAATTTATTTTTGATATTTGATTTCAATTGTTTGAGACTGAACGAAAATATCTCAGTGATTGTTAACAAAAGATTGTTAGTTTTTTTGATGTGTCATCTTTGGAAAGCCTTAAGGTGCAGAGGTATGGTTTCGTTTGATTATTTATTTTTACATTTACGCACATGTCAAACTGGGAATTTAGGTCTAGGCTCGTTATTATGAATTGATGATATCATTGGGCTGGGCATGGTCCAACGTTTTTTTTTTTTGTTTCGATTCTAACTGGCTCCAACAATTTAATCCAAGGTTTTCATATACAATACAGCGCTGAATAGAACACAAAAAGTTCATTATTGTTGCATAATCAAATCTTTCAGACTTTTCTTATAGTAGCAGATGTGTTTTATCGTCAGTCGTTCACATAGAGAAATGTTGGAACAAATTTTTCATTTGTAGCTGATGAATATTCTCAATCGTCGACTTATACATGTAGATATTGGATCGGTAATGGTTCAATTAGATTTCTTCCATAGTCTTACTGTAATTGAAACAGCATCTGAAAATTTCAGTTTCATTTTCATTTTATGTGTTGATCCCTCTACAAACACAATTAAGACTGACACATCTGGCAACGTTCCATTCAACAATTTACCAAAAATGCAATTACAGAGTGTACGTTTTTCATGATGCAACTTTATTTGTCTCCACATCAAACACCATTCAATGGAAGTGAATGTATATATATGTGCTATGCATACAGATTCTATGTATAAACCTAACATTTTCAGTATAATGCATCGTTTCGTACTAATATACTAACAGTCACAAAATAAACTGCCATTTTAATGGAGAGATAAAGTGAAAATTTATCGAAAAATTTTTCTTTAATTTTTCTTTCTCTGATTTCGGTTGCTTTTTATTTTGCAATGCAGCTGTTCTAATAATACTAAAAATGTTCAAATTTTCACATGAATCACAACCGAGAGAAAATTTTTCATTTCTGTTTTTCACAGACAGATAATGGGATTGTTGACTATACGTTGAAGGAGTATGTATGCACGTATATATTCGATCAATAATATAGTTCGAAGAGTACAGATAAATTGACTGGACGGTAAACAATCCCTGAGCGTATTTAAAACAATATTTAAGAACTTATATACATTGTTCTGAATATCAATGAGTTTGAATGCAAATATATCGATATTTTGAGCATTTGTTTGATTTAAATTGAACTAATCGTACAATTTCTCTTGAGTTTCTTTCAATGATAGTATGTGGAGTAATTAAAACGCCAATTAAGTGGAAATTTTGCACATTTTCCTGTACAAGAGGCAAAGCCTATATAGCGTTTACTTGCTTTACTTCTGTTTATGCAATGAAGAGCACAAGCAGAATTCTACTATTCATTGGTTAAATTTTCAAGAGAAAAGAACCTGCTCCCACTGATGTTTTTTGAATGGTGTTCAAATGAAAATTAGGTCTTGCAACTCTATTCGAAGCGATCGTAACTTAGCCGTACATCACAATGGTTAAGGTTTATTTGGTTTGCCAAACTTGGTACCATTATATTTCTCTCGAAATCACATCAGAAACGTGATGCATCAAATACAATTGGAAAGTCAGATTGCATGTAATTTCCATAATTTGTGTCAGTTAGTATTTGAATGATGTCACATCAGCAAATAGCTTAAACTCAATCCCATTAAATCCCATTATTTAATACACAATGCCTAATTACGATGCCTGACCAACATTTTTATGAAAAAAAATGAAATAATCAAAATTGACTGTACTCTAAATGTTGCTGAAATTACATCTACGACTACACGATTTTTAAGCAAATTATTTAACGTTCAAATTGGATTTATCGGTTAGAACATAATACAGTCTGAAATGTGTGACATGCCAATTTACTGAATATCATACTTACAGTTTTTGTACGTTCGTTGTAATATCGAAATTACCTATATGTGGCGCAATGTTGTTAAATAGTCTGCAATAATATTGAACCAGTCTATGTTGGGTTGAAATGTAAAGTGTACGTGATCGCTCTAACGTGAAGTAATTATTCGAAATAATGTTACAAAATTCATATTAATCTTACACCAACCAACCAACATACACTATACGTAAGGGATACCAAACAATTTGATTCTAATACACAACACGATACTGATGAAACGACAATGCGTAATATTGTGTATACAAGAAACTTAAAAAGTTACGGATAATTGAATAAAAAGCAATATCTCTGAAAGAACAAAAAAAAAATAAAGGTTTTCTCTACACTTTGTCTTCGTTTGCCTGTGTACAACGAAGGTCTTTGGTATAAGGGTATAACGAATCGCATGTGAATAGAATTAGATATACAAATACAAACTCGCATTTATAAAAAAAATCGATTTCCATAGCATATTTTCACATAGCACCCGACTGATCTATGCATGGTAACATTATATGCGTGACTCGTCTTCGTCTTATCTGTCTACACATGACACACATCGATAAAATCTTTCTTTTCGTCAGACGAATTTCAACAGTCTAAACAATCTTTCCAAAGTTAAATTTTCACGCATCTGCGTCTTAAATAGCGTAAAAAAATTTAAGAGTTTTACGACCTGAAAAAGGTACATGTACACGCTGAGTGTTTGAAATTGAATTGAAATCACGAATTCGAAATGTTCGACTGGAAACGTTTTTCAATGTTGAATGTGTGCTGATCAATTTTTTATTGAATTCAGTCTACTTTTCTTTGGGCTAACCAACCTGGTATTCGATAAAATACGCATGAATTAGAGGTTCTGTTAACGTCTATTAATTACTCATTTTTCCCTGCGATTATCGTTTTACTTCGGGCTACAAAACAATCATGTCTGAAATTGTAGCCTTCTCGGTTGAATATTTAAAATTTTATTCAAATTCAAAACAGACTTTCAATAGAACTATGCATAGTGCCAAGCCAATCTGTTCGAATTTCTCGGTTAATGCCAATTTAACATTTTAATAGAATTTAGACGTCTACATACCACCTTCATTACTGCTCTGTTCTTAAACTAACAATAACATAAAACAATCAATTCGCAGGGTACATTTATTGTCATGTTCGTCTTGTAATCCGAAGAAATATTTCTTCATCATGGGGTGCCAACAACGCAAACTTAGTTGAAAATTTCATTGGAATCAATGTTTTCTCGCACTTATCGAGCTCGAACTCACTCACTAATTTAATTAGGGCTAGTTTTGTGGTCATAAAAGCGAAGCGGATACCAATGCATATGCGAGGTCCTTCACCTGTAAATTCATTTGATCATTTCACTACTGTAATATAATAACCAGACCTAAAATTATACCGAAAGGCAGAAATGTGAATGGTTTTATTTTTGCCGCATTGTGACTGTTAAAGCGTTCGGGATCGAAAACGTCAGGCTGCGGAAAATATTCGCTGTCATGATGAATCGAATAAATAGGTATGGTGCACTGGGTACCTCTTGGTATGATCAAATTTGTGTTGGGAATCTTATAATCTCTGACGCATCTTCTCACAAGAATATGAAGTGGTGGATATTTCCTGAGACCTTCGTTGACTACCGAGTCAAGATATTTCATTTCAGCAAGAGACTCGTACAATAACTTCCCCTTGTTCAGTACCTTAACGACTTCCTGTCTAAGTTTGGTTTGTATTTGATGATTTAGTGCCAATTCATATAAAATAAAATTCAATACTGATGCCGTTGTGTGAAAGCCTCCGAAGAAAAAAACGAAACTTTCGGCTGCCATCTCGTTGAAAGTCAGTGCACCACTTTCTTTTATCTGCAGCATTATTTTGATGAAGTCGTTTCTCTCGACGTTGCTCTTTTCGCGATACTTAATCGTATCGTTGAATATTTTCAAAAAGAAGTCTGCCGAATCCTTCGGATTCATCATAAGACCCATACGCCGTGAAAGGTTTGGAAATGAATTTGTAAAAAGCATTTTCATAGCTCGTATTGGTGTATCGATTCGGAACAAATTCCTACCGTGCTTCCTAATTTCTGTTTCCGGATTTTCAATGCAATTGTAATCGACACCGAACGCTATATTTCCGATTACATCGGTAGTGAAACGAGCTGACCATTCCGATATTTTGACATCATTCGCATTCTGGAGATCTTTCTTGATAGCTGATGTAAACCGATCACCGATATTTTCGATAATGTCAAACATCATTTTCATTTTGCTCGATGTAAAAGCTTGTGTTAATTTTGATCGGCGCTCTTTCCATTTCTGACCGTCAATTGCTGCCAAATGAGCCGATAGTGGATCATCTTTTTCATTATAGTATATGTATCGGTCATGAAAGTATGTGAAATCCTTGACAAGAACGGCCTGAATCAATTCTGGATCGTATACTGCAATCGTTGGTTTAAATACAAAGAATAAACCCGCTACTGGATGACCCTTGAAACGATAATAAAAATCATCGAATAATTCGACATTGGTTTTACTAGTTCCAGTGCCCGTTAATGAATCGAGTGGGAAACAAGCAACATCTGATACAAAACCTCGCTTCGTCCAATAACGGTAATGGTCTTTATACCAAAACTGAATTACTACTATTAAAACTATCGCCAATATCAGAAGCAAAATCATTTTGATTAGCAATCACTTGCGAAGTTTACAAGTTTTGTTGAATAACTGACTCTTCAAATCAAATTTTTTAAGAATCTGCCAGGCTGCACTTTTTAGATAAACATAGTCACGACTATGTGCGATTTGTATACATGTGAGAAACTATGAAAAACTGTCACAATTTTGTTGTTCGATTTTATTTTACTATTACAACCAGGAGAGAAAATTTATTTTTTTTCACCATTACTTCAGTAAAATGTTGCTTTTCTAAAGTACCTTCGTACATCGATATAACGTTGGGAATACATTTTTAAACATCACGATCCAACGACTTGACATTCATATCTTTAATGTGTTCTACAACTATATTATCGCAAGGAAGTATTAAGGAAAGAGCCTCGATATAAAAGTGACAAAGTTATTAGAATAATCAACTCAAGCTCAAGGTCATTAGCTAGATAAAATGCTTTCCGTTTAGATTCATTTTCAATAGATTATTTAGTAGAAACGGTAGATATGGGAAAACGCTGGGATGTCTATCTATCTCTTGAATGACAACAGTTCCTATAGCATCAGAGTGAGTCTCACACAACATCAATTTCTTATATTTACGATCGGTTGATAGTTATAGCTGCTCGAAACATGTGATTCTTATACTTCCACGAGGGTTCTGAGTACTCAAGAGTAATTCCTTCATTCGACCCTGAGGAGTAACAATTTCTTCAATAAAATGGGAAGTTGAACTCGTGAATATATTTATGCTTCCGCTTCTTCCTTATACCATTCCACTGGTTTACTTCATACTTACGTTCGTATGGTAACAAAACTTCAAAGGTACCATGAATATTCTGAGTACAGTATTAAATTTCGAAACGAATTTATCCGCCAAGTTTTCTCACGAAAAATTGCTTGTCTCATGAAATAAGAAAAATTGCAGAATGGGTAATGCTTGCATTCATTTCAAGTTTACGAACATATCGTTTATGGGCTCGTTCAAGTGAGCTTGACTTTGAAAATTATTAATTGCAAATTTAAATTGAAAAACTTTTTGACTAAGTGATACCTTACTGGTACAACGCAACTGTTTAATACATTTCACATTGTTTGTATTGCCACTCAGTTGCGATCACTTATGCTTATCCTTCTCGCAGCACAGAACATTCACAACATGTAACATATCCGAAACAAATTTCTTGTAGTTTTCTGTTATTTTTTCTATTTTCAATTTTAAAATTATCTCAACATCACAAATCACGTCGTACAGCGCCTTTCATTAATAGCGACTGTCGTTATATGGTCCAAAAAAAAAAAAATTAAATACCCACATCACATCACACATCCATGTTAAAGCAACTAATTACACAGAAGTAAAATGGTAGAGAGATGCACCATTTCTTGCGCTTTCATAACAATAAATATACCAAAAAGATCTACATGAAGTGCTGCTTGACAAACCGTCTACCATATATCCTACCAATGGCAATGTTTTCAATGCACGTATATAAGGAGTCACACACACATAATATAAAGTGCACTATCTTTCTCTTCTACTACCAAAATGTATATCCGAATTTATATTTTTAGCATTTTTACTACTTGCATTAAATTTCAAAAATGCTGTTACATGTTGAAAGTCTGACGATATGAACACGGTAATGCGGCTACAAATTCTGTGTATTTGGAAAATCTTCGAATTTCCGTAAGCACAGCAACGGGGTAGCAGTTCTTTTGCATTATTTCTATATTATGTGGTGTACGGTGTATACAAACAGCACATAGAGATAATATTCTCAAAATATTTTGTAACATCAGACGTAACTACGTTGGCGGGTATAACATCAAAATATATATTTTAAATATGAATAGCAAAATGCACTCTCAAAAGACACCATCATTATGTTAACAAACATATTATTTGTATTTACTCTTTATGCGATGGCAGATATATCATCATATATCCTACATCATATCTATATAAATGAGATGTAAGCGTATATACTCCTCAACTTGAAAACATCACTTATTAAAGTGAGTGTTAAACTTGAAATTCAAAATAGTCTGTTTACTCTACCCATCCAAAATAGTATGAGGGGAAAAAAATTAGTTTTTAAATTGTTGTTTAGGTTACGATTTCTTAAAAACCATTTTCATGGTGCATTGCATTACACAGATAGATAAACGAATGAGTGACGATGATTTAATGCATCGTGGAAAATAAATTGATGCTACAAATAGAAAATATAAGAAATTTTCAAACTTGGAAAAAGAAAATAGAAAATTCTATTACGGATGTCATTTAAAGATTTTTTGTGTTGAACTGTATCGTTCCAACAAAACATCGGTTTCATCCTGTCTAATTGGTATAATTTGTCTTTGCTGAAATCGTTACAAAAATAAATTCCGGAAAATTTATGTCGGACGCAGACGAGATAAATGGAAAAGTTGTAAATTCGTTGTAATGCCAGGCGATATGAATTACTTGTGTCTATGAATAACTGTTCGTGTCTCAAAGAAAATTTAATTAGTTTTTCGATGCTATGCCTTTGCAGAGATATGTGTGTTGGTTGCGGTTTCACTCTATCGTAGAAACATAACGAAATTCTATTCAGTTAATGTCATCATTTTATTCTGATGATCCGGTGTTTTGAACCACATTGTAAATTTAGAATTTTCAATTCATAAATTATGAATGGCTCGTATACACATTCAAAACGAGAAAATGAATTTAAACTTTAAATTCGACCGTGTTGTGGATACAATCATGAGACCGTAGCACATCTCACACATCTTTATTGATGTATCGCGTTTGAATTTCCCTCTAATTACAGTGTCTAGCTGAAAATTGCAACAATCGTGTTTCAGGTATCAATTATAATGTCTTTACTCCTACACTCTTTCATTCAGGATATATTATTAGCTGAAACCGCGTTAATATCTCCACGTTAACACTGCAACTAAAGTTCACTTTCTCAAATTTACGATTATTTACTTTAAAAAGCGAAAGTTTCTTATACCAGAAATTGAATAAACAAAATCAAAAAAACAATGGCGAAAAAAAATACTTTTCGTTTCGAGAAACAAGAGCATTTTCAAATTCACATCAATTGACAGACTAAAGAAATCTTATTCGTGTGCAATTTGAATTTATAACTGACACTAATAATATTAATCAAACGAAACCCCAATTACCACATCACGACACCTTGTGTGTTTGATTTTATTTATAGTCTCACCGTATACATGTATACACGAATCCACGAAACAGATTCATATCAAATCAACGTCACAGCTCTCAACCGATTGACATTATGAAATTAATTAAAAACTTTAAAAAAAAAATGGAAATGCTACATCAGTTCGGCGGATATAAGTTACGAAGAAAGTAACAACAATGTCACGATATGAAGGCATCACATTTATGATTAATTTAAGTTCATTATTTAGGCCTATACGGTGCGTATATTTATCGATTTAAGTTTGTAATTACTTTCGATTGTCAATTTGCTGTATATTAGGAGAGGCTGCAAATCGTTTGCTCATTATATTGAGTGATACGTATCTTCATAGCTTAAAAGCCTTAAACTCTTCTAACTCATCGGGGAACAATGAGATCAGATAATAATATGGACTTCGCTCAATAAATTATTTACATTCGAACAAGTTTTGCATACTGATAGAGGGGATTTCGTTGATTCGTTGTTGTTAGCATCACAATAACCTGATATTCAAGTAATCATTAAAATGAAAAATTCATTACAAACATAGTACAAATTCTACACTATGTTAATCCAAAATTGCATATATTCATTTGTAAAGGCAATATCAGACCCATAATTTATTCATAAACGCTGGTGTTACCTTTTAATTCTTACCAGTGAGACTTCTATGGCACAAATGTAGGTCAAAGAAAGTTATATTTTGTTCGTTGCAGTGCGGATGGAGAGTCTTGTATTAAAGAAGAAGAAAAAAAAACATAATTTGAGGAGCATCTTTTTTCTGTTCGTTCTTTGTTGGTATACCATATTCCAAACACCGTTTATTACGCGTTGGCGCCCGTCTTGCTGTTTTTAATAAAATTGTCTCGACAGCGCTTTGAGTTGTATTCTCTAGGAATTTTGGTGTGTGTGTTTTTTACATGGTTTTTTTTACATGATTTCGTGTGTTGATTAATTTGCGAGATGGTACACTCTTAGATACATGGACCGTAAAATGTTTATTTTCATTTTAGAGAAATTATGGATATTGATTTTGACATGAAACAAACATTTAAATTAGACATGTCAAGTACGGTCGTTAATTAGTAGTTACTTGGAACAATCATCAGAATTTATACTAAGGACATTGCATGAGTGTTGGTTTCAATGTAAATTTCAATTACTTACAACGTTTTATGTAAACTCAATGAGTTGAACTTGTCGAAAATTTACTACGGGAAAATTTCTTTTTATGAGACCGTAACTAGCTCCCATGAATATATTTTACTGAAGATATAAATGAATTGTTGAGGACTCTTATTTACATAACTCGTCCTCAGCTTTATAATTACATACTCGATTTGCGCAGAAACCAGCCAGTGAAGTACTTTTGCAAATACTTTAATGCTTTCATTTGCTTTGGCTTTGATATTCTTCACAAACGTTATGATTTTCTACTTCCTTTAGTGAACATCAACTACAAAGACGTTTGCTGTAACAAAAAAAAAAATATCACAAAAATCCAACTTTTTTTGTTGTATGGCTCGTTTTATTGACGTTATATTCAATGGTTCATATCCAATGTGCAATATAACCGACGGTATCCTTCTGGGAATAGATAGCAGCCTTTTATCTTGATTGCTTTCAGTCATGTTTATAGTTTGTTCAATTGACATGAAATCACTGCTGATTTTATTTCTCTAATAAACAATTTGGTTCTTTTTCCGAATTGAAATCTTTTATCATTTCACCCTCAATAAAAGTATTTACACGTTTTATGTGGAAAAGTCATAGTTGCTATCTTCTATGGTTTCATATAGTTTGTATTCCATGGAGACAATAGCATGTCGATTAAGTTCGATGGAGTGAAATTTGTTGCAGACAAAAATATATTTTGTAAAATGAAGATGATCACTTTAGACGATAAGGAAAACAGTGTCCGTGTCCAACATTAAGTGTTGCTTCATTAAAAAATGCAATGGTTTTACGATTCTGTTGATAAGAAAATATTGGTTGGGTATTGAGGTAAATAAATTATGAGACCATTTTACGTCGTGTTTTTTCGTCCTTAGAACTTGCTATGCTGTATTAGTACATTACATTAGTCGAACTTGTATGTTACCATTGATTCTGATTTCCTTTTGATTATGTTCTTGTTATTTGTAATTTCTTTTTTAATGTTAATTCTGTTATTGGCTGTAACAGGCTGTTGAATTGATTCAATAAATAAATAAATAAATAAATAAATTACGTCCGAGGTTCCAAATTTTTATTTTGACGAGTTCGGACGTTATGGCCCGACCCGAAGGGGGGCTGTATTCTTATTTGTCAAAATAAAAATTTGGAACCTCGTACGAACAGTGCTTTACGTGCTTCTGGTCGGTAAATGCGAAAAATTGTACTAAAAAAATTGCATTTATCGACTGGGAGCATGTAAACATGTAAAACCAGAATAGTTCGTCCGTTAAGTGTGATATTTAAAATGAAGACGAGATTTACGTAATGCGATCCGAATAGCAACTATGAAAATACGATAGATACCAAATCCCAAACCAAATCGAAATGCATTCCATTTTTACTATACTGTAAAAAATAAATACTCACAACAATGTCACCTACGCAAACAAAACCATGATTGTCATGTGTATTTCTTGTAAATCGAAGAGAGGAAAATCATTTTTACACATTATGCCACATGTCAGATAAATAAACCGGTTGTGTGTAACTACATTACACACTAAATTCTGGTGTTTATATATATATGAATGTATACATGTGTAGATATAGATATATACATGGTACATTTATTTTACACATATATTATATCGAGAGGGATAAATTTATGTTCTGGAAATAATAGTTTAGGGATAGGGATGCTGTTACTTTATATTTTTTCTTGGGACGATTGTGTTATATATACACATACAGAATATATATATTCTTGGTATTATGTAGTTGAGGCTTTTAGTTTTATGTTTCATTTTTATATTTGTGTACAGGCGGTAATGTACATGTGGATATGTAAGTATATAAGTCAGATATAAGCATCCATGCTCTTATGTTATTTAGTGCTATTATAGGAGGATATTCTCATATTGCTATGCAACCATATAGCAAAAAAAAATTCTTTAAAAATGAAACGTAATGAAAGGTCTTCGTTTCTGCTATATGTTTTGTTCGCAGGTTATATTAAACGTGAACGGGTATTACCTACTCGTCTGATTACGAATCTTGGCTCAGTTAAAATTAATTGAATCTGTATTCTGTGTGATATTTTCCGTATTTATATGAAAATATTTGCTGGCTACCCAGAAGACGATAATATTGCCCAGAAGACTGTAATATCGCTCAGAAGATGATAATATCGTCCACAAAATTATGGGTGATAATGTATCGCTGGGTGATATTACTGTCCAGGGTGATAATTTCTGTGCAATAATATAGCCCAGAAGGTGACACTTTTTCGTGTTTTGGACGGTAATGACCGCTTTCATGTTCGACAATATCACCTCTGCAGACCAGAACTGCATATTTTCGTCTCCTGGGCGATGTTATCATCCGGGACGATAAGAACACGTCTTCTTTTTGCCGCATATACCAGGTCCTGGTTTCAATATTTAAAAAAAATCGTGTCTCGAATCATCACTATAAAAAGAATATTTTCAGAAAATCTGCAAAGATTGAAGAATGAAATCGCTTTGGAAAAATAGTTCTGACGTATAATATCCAATTAATGGTATTCCACTAATTTTATATGTCAGGACCATTTAAGTGTAGTACTTCAAAATGCACAAAAATACAAATGATAAGACTTTACAGAGAAAAAAAATCTGGAATGAGAACTTCTGTAAAAACCTTTACGATATGTAGAGTAAACTTCGTACAACCTTTATATATAGAATTCATCAATTCGTCCCTTCATTTATGCAGATGCAGAATAGTTCAAAGATACTACAATTTAATCAAGCCATGGAAAAAAAAGTCTAAAGACTTCAAAGTTGAAAAAAAAATTGAATATAATTGACCCAGTTGAAAATTTACTAAATATATATACCGTTCAAAGATCTTCAACAGAAAAATTTCTCCGAAAACTATGAATAATGTAATGAATTCGGAAATTCATTAAAGGGAAAACATATAAAATATAAGTGAAGCCACAAAGATGGAAAAACTAAAATACTAAATACACACAAAATACAAAATTATACGTAAACATAGAAGTGGAAAAACTTTGAAACATTTTTCCTCTTGAAAAAGTTTCTCATTTCGTTTTACCCCGAAAACTTTTAAGCAGATTAATTTCGTTGATCAATGGAAGTTGGCAAATTGAAATGTATAGCAAGATATTTATCAAAATTTATTTGTGTTTTTACAAATACACAAGTAAAAAATGGATTTCTTTTTTCTCTCTTCTACTTTCATTGAAATTATTTTATTTTTGTTAGACGAAGAAAATTGTATAAATTAGAGTTTCTTGAACGTATATAATACGGGAAAGGTAACATTTTTATTTTCAACGAAATAAATCGTATACCTGCGTCAAATTGCTCAATAAGGGATTTTTATTTAACATTTTCATAAATAAATGTTTTACAAAAGAATAAAAGATTTTTTCTCTCGCATTCAATTCAATATAAAAAATTCACCTTTGACATGAAAGCCTTGTAACATATACTCGGTTATTTATACAAAACCCATTTATTCATCTACACAGAAAATATTAAGAAAAAAAAAACTTTTTATATTGTAAAATTAAGAATCGTTATTTTTCGGGTTTTAGTTTGGGTTTGGGCATAAAGTATGTAACAGGTAAACTCGTTTATATATTTCATTGTGTCCCGACGTACCTCCTAATATATATAATCAAATAAAGGCCGTACGAGTCAGGGTATACCTGTAACGTTCTTTTCAATTTAGTGAAGTGTAGACAAAGTTGTAGATTTAGTTTGTGCACAGAGAGTCTTGATGAATAAAACATATAGAAACTTGTATGCATGAAAAGAATGTGATGAAAAGTACAACCAACGATTCAACGATGATATTTTCAATCATTTTTTTCTTCTTCTCTTCGTTTATTTAATGCATGTTCCATGAGAAATAATGTGTGAGTAATTGTGTCATTAATTTCTTGGAGGGCAAGGTCGAAATTTTGTTATTTTCACACATAACATTCGGACAAAGTTACGTGAGCGTAATTATTCATTCAATGGCGTTCAATGTAAACATATGAATACTTTTCTTACGACAGCTTTTGATTGATTAAATGGAACAAAGTAAGGCAATCAAAGAAAGACGTTTTTTGGGGGAGTAATCGTACACGTCAGCACATTATAAAAATCGTTGTTCTTATATCTCAAATCACCAAAGCCGAGGGGAAGAACCGTACCAGGAGGGAAACAAATGTAATTTTGTAGTGAAACAACTCGTAGTCCTTGTTTACTTGTTTAAAGTAATGTGCAGAAATTTGTTAGGTTCTGATAAAACTAATACAACAAACTGATAGAATTAATACATATAGAGATCTACCGTAATTGGATTATTGTTGATTCGCCTAATTTATTGAGGATTTCGTAATATTTTCTTAGGTTGTAATCTCAATCGTAATTCAATTATGATGCCTCCTCTCTGTGTGTATATATGAATGTACTTTAATCGTATTTGCTTTAATGTAAAATCGATTCAATTTCGATGGAAAGATCTGTGATTTCGATCTATCTCCAATAAATTCAAAGTTTGAAGTAACACAATTCGTATGACGGTAGTAAAACAAATTTTCAACACTTCAAATAGAAAACCGAATAGAATAAATAAAATATTACAAAGCCCAACGATACGTATAACCGCGCCATAATCGATCCATTCATTTCATAAACGAAAACATGAAATTTAGCTCATTGAATGAGAGAAAAAAATAAAAAATAAAGAAATAGAAGACGAAAAGTATAACAAAATTCGATAAAATCAAAATCGTGCACCAAAATGCAAGAAACAAAATATTTTTCTGATTTTTTTTTTTATTTATTCTGTAAGCAGCCACGAGCACAATCATAATAGAGCAAACTTTGGAACTCTGGAAAATAATTTTTTATAAAAGAATTTGTTTATTTCTCAAGTAATTTTTTTCTCGGTAATATGTACGTAGTATGATACAGCTTCAAACCCGTTTTCTATTGTATAAGTTTTTTAGCATTAGGTTTTTTTTTCGTCTTCGTTCATGCTTAATAAGAAGATAGATTGGTAAAAAATGTAGATATTCATGTGGCCATCTTTTAAAAAATTAATTTGAAATTTCTGTGGCAATTATTGAGTGCTCAATATGTGGTGTTTGCATCATCTAATTAGTTGATTGGCTTACATTGTTCAATGCCCACAAGCAATCGATTTCTTCGTATAAAAATCACAGTTGACATCCTGTTGTTTTTTGACACTCAGCAAAAATTGCGTCATAATATGTTTAGCTCGACTACATTTATTACCAACAATTGACCGTCTTTCATTTATATCATCTGGCTTTTATCTTTAATACTAAACTATTCTCAAAAATAACATTAAAAATTTAAAAAATTGAAAATTCATTAAGTTAAGTCAACCATTCAGTCAGAATCAACACTCGGGAGAACTAGCGCACCACCATCCTATTAAATGTTTCTTTTAGTAAATAGGAACATTAAAACAAATCCAATTAATAATGCAAACCTGACAGAAGTCGTCCTCTTCGGGGAAAGTACAAGCAGAGATTTGTGGCTTAAAGTAAAGACCAGGAGCGCAGGATTGGTGATAAGCAACACCATACAAACAAGTATAATACCTGTGATACAAAATCGATAATCAGAGAGAATGTTGATCACAATTTAATGTAACATACCTTGAACAATCGCTTGGGTCACCAAATTTAACGTATCCAGCGAATTCGCTACAAACTTGCGTATAATCCATTACACATTGTATTTTGCTAGCTGCATTACAGTCTCCTATTGACTTATCGAAAAGAAGATTCGTTCCGCATGTTTTTAACGTTCTTACGCCTGCAACACATTGATAATACTTGGTACAATCCATCGGATGGGGTATGTTCTGTAGACCATATAGAGAGCATCCGGTACATTCAACATAGCTCGGCAGATGACAAACTTGCTGGATTGGTTCAAATAGATAATTTTCGGGACATTCGCTTCCATGTGCTTCACCATTCTCACAATAATAATATGCACGACACGAATTAGAGTTCCTAACGAATGTGCCATTCGGTACGCCAGCGCAGGCGGTTGCAATTTGGCAAACAATTGTTTGAATAGAACACGATATAACGAGTAAACCTAGTGGTACATTCAATTTTATGTCTCTCGGCTGTATACAGAAAAGACGTTGTCTCACCCAAGATGCAATTTCCGATAGCCATTGTGCGGTTCTGGTATATATATTTGTTTTGTGTTGTGTTGGGATTATGTTTACTTTTTACACAATTTAGTGGATGGTTTGATGGTGGAAATTACACTGATTCTATTTTATGAATGGAATCGGTTTTTATTTCATTTTCTTATCTACGGAAATTTTATTATCGTCGATCGCGTTTCGATTAAGAATGCTTTATTCAAATTAAATTAAAGCCCATTCACTTAAGCAATTATCTATCCGGGTATATAGTTCAGGAAGATTGGAGTTTTTTTTACATTAAATAAATCTGTTCTTCAAATTACATATCGTTCTGTTAACTTGTTCAAAATTATCTTCTGTGCAATATGCAGATGAGGTAAAAGCAAACTTGCATCACTTGTCAACCGAGTAAAGCGTTCATCAACAAAACAAACGTTTTTGTTATGTATGTTAATCCATGGTATACTACTCTGTGTTGTGCACACCCATATTTTAATGCAACTTTCCACACTGCTCTCGTTCCGTGCTTGTTAATTTTCCATTATGCATATAGAACCTAGAGTGAGAATTAAGATGATAGATGATTTAGGTGTAAAGTGTAAACATTTACCAAAATCATCTGAGAAAGTGACGACGATTGACTAAAAATACAAAAATTGTTGTTGTAATGATCAGGTTGTTTTTCGATGTATTGTTGTAATTACATAGATCTAGGGAAAATATTATGTCAGTAGAAATAGAGATAAATGATAAAGCAACCCAATAGTGCAGTGTATTGACCTAGGACTCATATTGAAATATGAATTCAAACAAAACGTATATGATTCTTTTAGAAGATGAAGATTTAACTAGTGAGCCTCTGGCTACATTATTTGGTTACATGAGCCAATGAACCTGGGCTGGTAAGGTGGTAGTACATGTAAATGTTGATCTAATAAAACATTTTTAACATTGACCCTCCCGTTTTCAGTCTTTCTGGTCGTCAGGCAATATTTTCTCGAAAAGTTGATTTTAAAATCCCAATCCAAAATTTTACCAAGCGGACTAATCTAAACAGTCTAATATGTTACAAAGCGAAATGTTTTCCTTTTAATCTACAACAAATTAACAACTTTGTCTTTCCGAACCAGTAAAACCGAAATACCGTTGCAAATTAAAAGCGTTTTTTCCATGATTAACAGTAGCAAGATATTGTATAGCTATTGTGCTGGTTTTACCATTCTTTTACCAAATTATTCTATCAATTAATTAAGTCTACCTGTGTTTCCGTCAATCTTTATTAAAGTCTGAAAACTTTGAAGCATTCTGTATACTAATTACTATCTATTCGGAATCATTTTGGTATATACGTTCGTTACTTGGCTCTATTTACATTATTATACTACTTGTTTGATGCATTTTATAGTCGAAATTATCGCATACGATAAAATTGCGTGTTAATCTAACCCGCGCTCAATTCGAACCAATTTTCCATTATGATTCAGTGTAGGTAGGTTTAGTGTATCAGTCTGAGGAAACATACGTCAGTCAAAACAACATTTTAACAAGTAGATAAAAAGATGAATGTCACTGTAAAATCTTATCCAGCGAATATCATTTAATTTGTCAAACAATAAAAATGGTAGACACACCGGTGAAATGGTAATAAATGAATCTCGAACTTTCAGTAGTTTCACTCATGCTGGGGAGGTTAAGAAAGACCGTGCCGACAGTATGGTAGTTTATCAGGATTTAATTTTTCTTTTCCGGGACGTGTAAGCAATAATGGGATAGAATGAAGTTATTTTGCTTTTCAAAATAATTCCTGACTGAATTCGAAAAAATTCTTCTAAATACCTTGAATGTTGAAAACGAAAAAATCAGTTGTACAACACCACTCCCTAATTAAACATTTTCGTCTTCATTTCCAAATTACACGAATCACATAATCACACCGAGTCACACAATCGCTTGATGTGCTCAAGAAATGGTACCCATGTTTCTACGTTATACTGATTAAAAGTTTTTAAACTTTTTAAAGCCATTATCCGTAATTATACTCTTCGTAACCTCTATACACCAAACATAAGCTAAGCATTCCAAGTGAATATAACATGTTAGAAACACACGCTTACCCAATAAATAACATGAAAAAAAAAGTTCGTTTTGTTTTATTTATAATTTCGATTTTACCAAGCAATTATCTTTAGTTGAAATTGCGTGATGTTAAACCATATTTTAGAGACATAAACAAAGGACCATCAGACAAGAAATTTTCGTTTATTATGTTTGTTGTTGAAATGGTATTTTTAGTTAAGTTGTACATTTTGTGTTTTTACTGCAACTTTGTTTCAAAAAAAAATTGATGGGCTTTTACCGGGGGTTTTTTCTCTCGAAAATTTTGTGTGTGTGTGTAAAGTTACCGTATTCCATTTTATCGTGTTAGTCTACACATTGACAATGTACATTACTGATCATCAGTCTTTGTTCGTGATTCTTTGTCTCTTGCAATTTATTTCTTTTTACAAAAAGGATAATTTGATTGCACAATCGTCCTTTGAAACCCTAAGCAAGTTTAATCGGTAGCATTGTTAAAGCTTCAGGAGGAGCACATTTCTCAAATTTATTTTTTTATTAAATCTAATCCATTTCTGTTCGTTTTCTTTCAGGTAAGAACCGTAAATACGAATTGGTAGTCCAAACTGTTGGAATCAGGTAAATAGGAACGAAATTTAAAGTTTCTGAAGTTAGGGACATTTTACGTAATCATTTATTATAAAATACAAATAGACAAAGAGCCAGTGTACCTAGCAGCCCTTCTTCAGGCCACGGTTCGAGACCCATTTCATATTGTTACATTCAAATAAAAAAAAACTGTTTTTCTACAATTTTTGAGCATTTTATGTTCAATAGCGAGAGTACACCTTAGTGCTAAAATTTGACCACTTATTTATATTGAAAGACCTGCAATGCCAAACAAATTAGGCTTGTCTGTCTCCTTTGATCATTCTTTGCTTCCAAAAACAAAGGTCGTAAAACAATCGTCTTTCCTATCGGGCAATATTAGTGACATAGGTTTCAAACCGTGGCCTTTTACAAGGTACTATGCGCACACTACCTCTCGAACTAAAATGTTGGAGAGGAATCTTTAGCTCTTCTAAAGAAAATAATCTGTCATCGGCCACATAATATATTTTTGATTCTACGTTTTTTGTCACTTTTTAATTATTATTCCGTTCTGTTTTTCTTAACTGCGTTAAGTTCTATTTTTCATCAGTAAATCAACTGGCGTACGTTGGCGGACTGAATACTAATTGATGCTAACAAAATACATAATGTGATAAGTGATCAGTTTAAAAAAAACCTAAATTATTCCACATAAGTTGTCTTTCTATTCAGTATTTGCTTTTCGATGAAGCAAGTGTCTACCTCAACCGTATAAAATACGAGTTTATTGATGGAATAATATCGAAACGTTGTTGTAGTCGAAAATTCAAAGATGTCAAGCAGACACAATCCAATCCATTGACGCTATAAATTTTGTATAAAGTAATACCGAACTTAAATTTTCAATTCGTTTCAGTTTGATTACGTTCCCTCTTCCATAGACAGATTCAACAAGCGACTAAGTATCATTGATTATACTTCATACGCTTTACAGACACACGTTTTTAAGAATTTCTAACTAAAATCAAATTTATTCGAATATATTCGAATTTGTCGAAATAAATAATAAAATAAGCAGTACACAGACATGAGATTATTTAAAACGGTTATAAGATGGTTGAGATTATCGATTTAGCCTCCATATAGCATTAATGGGATGCTCTAAATATTCCGAATACGACAAATAATAGTGGCAGTGCTGAAGAAGAGATGAATCGAATATATTTATAAGCGTGTGCGATTTTAGCAGTAAATGTATGCATAAAATATTCATAGACTGAACAAGAGAAACGCATTATGTGAAACGAACACAATGAGGGTCGATACTTTGGCCGATACACAGCGATTCAATTCAAATTTTGAACAATATGAATTATTGTATTATGGAAATGAATTAAATTCCATTCATAATCTATCCACTTTACACAACAAAACCATATACAGCACTGGTGAATGGTATTGCATGCATTTAACTAGCGTAAAAACGTGAATTTATCAATGTAACGACTCAATTATATTTTATTCGTAATTTTAGACTTCCTTTACAAAGAAAAATCAGATCTGGAAAAGTAATAAATGAACTATAAAAGAGGTAGATGGAAACTTAGGTGTGTTTTTGTGTGGTGAAATATTGTTCCTAATAATCATTTACATTGCAAATACATAGAACATGTAAGTAAACTGCATTGAGCAGAAATAATGGAGTGCATCGAGCAGAAATAATAGCTGGATATTATTTGTCCATTTGTCCCAACAAATTCCGAGAGTTTTTTTTTTAAAGAATATTAATTGAATTCAGTGAACATGGAATATTCTTGAGATCTTACCGCATATTACTCCATTGAAACGTTGTTAGAATTCTGTTTCGGAATTTTTTAATGGTGAGACCGCAGTGTTTTCGTTATTCACAAAATGAAAACCGTTCATTTTCGAACGAAATTATCTTATTGATGCATTCAACAGTTGAGATGCTTTTAATTGAATTTAATCATTACGTGAAAAAATCATAAAATCTTTTTATAGTATTCAATATAACCATAAATACCAATTTATTTACCATCACTCAACCATTCCGACACCTCATTATTTCATAAAAAATGCATCCGCCTTTCCACATATAAATATACCTAAAAGTGTTATATTTGTAAGACATGAATTTATTTACTTATTTATTTTCGGTATACTCTCAAATGTGTACGTACATATATACTCACTCCATCTCGTAAATGTACCTCAGCCAACGATAGACTATCAAAAATAAATAAAATCTTTTAACATGGGAGATATGCGTGGTTAAATTGAATAGGAACATGAATGATTGTTGAAAAATAGGAAACAACACCAATTATAAGATACCAGTGTAATAATGGAAGTGATTAGATGATTATGTCTTAATACCGAAAGCGTGGACTGAGTAATTTGCAAAAAAAAAACTTTCGATGTTTCTCAAGTTCTGCTTTTGGTAGCACATAATTAATTCAGTCATCACACTGCATCTTACAAAATATTGCAGAAAAACGTTATGCCTTTATGGATATATGTCTCAATGGAACAAACGAAATTTGATTCATTTCAATATCATTGCTTTTTTCCTTTCCGTTTTTTGTTCTCTTCAGAAGAGTCATATCGCGAAAACGTCTAGGGAGCAAGCGGTCTCCGATTTTGATGAGTGATAGATCGTTTTTCAATTGCAGAGAATCCGTATCTTTACTTTTTTCGAATAATTTTTCATATTCGGTGTAATGCGTTCAAAAGTGAAGGAATGTCAGAGATTCCCGAAAACAATTCATATTGCAGAGAAGGGGGACTCTCCGAAGATCTGTTATATTTTTGGTCATAGCTCTCGTGCATGTACTCACACCAGCCAGTGCGTATACTCGACGTGTAGGTCTTTCCAAGGCCGAAATTAGTACAACAATGCAATAATTTAAAATAATTATTTCTGAGTTATTGCCTAGAAACTGTTTCTTTAAAATCTTCTAAAGTTTGATTGAAAATCTATTACTTCAATATTTTTATCATTAACTTCACTATAAAACTTTTGACATCGCTCATTATTGTCGTCATTGTCGCAAATGACTAGATTTGATTTTGATTATTCAAAGTTTGCCATAATCTTTCACAAATATTGAAAGAGAAAGTCTATATGCCGTGTGGCTTTTATTGGTATGTACAATGATTCTGCGTAAACAGTCTCACAATAATCTCGTCATCATCTCAAAAGTCTCCACATTCGATAGCAGAAAACTGACAAAACACTTAGACATCAGTCGTACATGGTTAGGGTATCAAATAACGTTGAGACCGTCGAAATAAAAACAGAAAAACACTAAAATATTTTAAATTAAATAAATTTATATCGTAAATTGGATTAGTTTAGTACATAAATATAATATAAAATCTAAGCCAAACAATATCACGACTTTATTTTTCCATTAATAAAAATAGAATTTTCTTCAACGAAACCTTAATTTATCTTAATAATTCTGAACATCTGAACATTATTTCATAAGAATTAAATTTATATCTTCATGAACGAACGAGAATAACAACTATACCGTATGGCATAGGAATTGAACATTATGAAACTGATGAGGAAATGTATAGAAATATAGTTTTTTTTCCTCATTAAACTGTAGTAAGTAACACTTTGTGCATGTTCATGCTCGTATTACCATCAGAGATATCGGAGTCTATTCGACCAAACATTTTAAATACTATTTCTGTGAAGAACAGTCATTTATGATAGTTTTTTTTCGAACCGATATCTGCACGAACTGGAGTTTCATTTTAAAATGCTGGGACAGTAGGTGTGCTGTTCTTTGTTTTCGATATAAAATATGAAAGGCGTGATACATTGGTTCGGCTTCTGTAATGTAAAATCGAATGAATTATTTAATTTGTTATCAAAAAGAAAGGGGCATATAGGAGTGTATGTGTACATAGATACTGTCGTGAATCTCAATGATATGTTTTCGACAATGGATGATGGTGGAATAATGTTTTGAAATTTGGAACACAAACTGTGCTCTTACATGAAATAACCTTTGTTTTCAACTCACATCCATTTGTATCTGCAGGTAATCAGCTTCTTCTCGAATGTTTGAATATTATTTCTATTTTTTCCATTTAATTAATAATCTTTTGATGTATAAGCTTAAATGGTTAACAAGGTAAAATTGCTGTAATTACAGTCCATTTATAGAATATTTTTGAAATGCGTGATAATTGAACATAATTAATAAAATGCGAGTTCACATAAAAACTGATGCCATTGTGCAATGCGCAACTGTCTTTATTTATTCAATTGACTCAGCTCATGTTCACATCAATCATATTTTTATTTAACTGTACAAATGCGAAATAAAGACAAAATTGTTAACTCTTTTTTTCGTTTTGTGATTACTAATGTTGATGATTCTTGATCCATCCATATGTTCATTTCAAAAGCAGTTGATAATAACTTTAGCACAGAAAACCATTCCGGTTTCAAGAGAAATAACTTATTTTATTCTTTTCATTTTATATAGTTATACGATTCATAATAATAATACTAATAGTAGAACACATAAAACGGTATATTATTCTGCACATCTTTCAGATTCATTTCATTAATCGTTGTGTGGTGTTTATTATGTGATGAAGCTTATAATGATTTTAAAGTTAAATAAACGATTAGAAGTCATTCGTTCAGACGTCGTTTCACTCACAACTTAAGTCGGTCGGTCGATAAATGTGTTATAGAAGATAAACGCGGATTTTAATATAGTACTCGTACACATCGGTAGTTATGGAATTATTGAAATACCTATGTAAACAAAGTGATATTTGCATTCGGTGTACTATAGTCCATGTTATGGAATGACTGGAATTTCTACTTTGATTGTAGTTGGGGAAACTTGACTTTTCCTTACACAAATTTGAAATTTCTCCACAAATTTTGCTAGTAATATACTATATCTAGTGGATATCATCAACTCAGCAGTGATAGTCATTTCTATCGGAAGTATAAGGTTAAATGTGATAGGTTTTAGGTTGACAATACTGCGGGGTATTCCCAACTACCACTTTCTCATTCAGTTGTATTTAATTACATGCTTTCCTAAACCTTTTAAAAAAACAGTCAATCATTCTTATATACTCAAAACCCTATCCGTCTCCGTCCGTCCAAACCCATTAGCGATATTTTACTTCTGTTCTGATATTTTATCATCAAATTGGGTGTAAATCATTGATTTGAACATAAATGTCATGTTCTGTAGATCGTTTCTATCCTCTTACTTAATCCGTTTCGAATCACAAAATGGTAATTAGAGTCTACATATTTCAAAATTTGATCTTCGATCCCAAATAATAATCAATTTGAACGACCGCACATCTCCACAGGCCGCATTTACTTTATCGACAAAATGTCAAACAAATTGGTAGTTTTGGATTATTTATGCGTTAAAATAAAATATATGGGCTTTTATATCATTGATATGGAAACGACACTCATCCATGTTGTAACCATTCGTCTGTTATTATTATTCCTACAGTTGCAGATGTATACATAGTATGTCTGTGCCAGTAACACAAAGTTCTTTTCAAATTTATATCAAATTAAGAAAAAAAATATTTTCAATGCTCAACAAAAGTTATAAATTAGATTTAGTTGTTGATGATTGTGCTTCTTTATACAATTTATATGACTTTTTCCGATGATGACCTGGAATTAAAATCGTTTGAATACATAGCGGTTGATTTGAGTTTTTGTTTTCTTAGGATGTGACCTACAATTATTGTAAAAGATGATGATGATTGTGTATCGTCTCCAATTAAATAATCTCTGAAATGTTTTAGTTAAAACGTCGTCGGTGTTCAGGTTGTTTAGGTCAGAGTAAATTACAAATTAAAACTATTTGCTGGGTACTACACATGTCCGTTGGTAATTTATGTATTTTCGTTTAAAAACGACTTAACATTTACGTCCGCTTCAATGTAATTTTAAAATTGAATGAAATCCGTAGACATAACGAAGGTTTTGTACAAAAGGTCAGTGTATTCGTTATGATGGTATATCTGAAAAGGTGGTCCAAAGGGTTAAGTAAAGCATTTTAAAGTAAATGTTGATAAAGCGAAGTTAAAGCGGTCGATCTAAAGTTAATTTTATTCGTAAGATAATTCTAATTAACCCCAAAACCAACTACATATAGAATGATATAACCATGTCACTCCAACTACAATGCTCAATCACCTTAGTCATTCGAGTAACATCTGTAAAAGTAAAACTTTTCGTTTAATTCGATTTCATTCTATTTTGTGAAAAGGAATAGTAATGAAAATCATTTAATTGTATCGAAGACGATGGGATTTATTTCGATTTAAATCTGTTCGATTTCTATTATCACTTGAAATTGGAAGAACAGGTGTAGAGTAAAAATATCTCTAAGCTTTTAAAATTAATTGAAACAATACAAATAAAAAATATAATCAGAAGTGTGTATCTGTACCACAGCTTCGTTTGTCGTGTTTGGAAACCGAACAAATGGATGCAGCATTACATTAAGTCTACAATTTAAAACCGAATGATTTATTTGTTTGGATTTTGAACATGTATATTATTTGAAATGACACATTACTTGCTTTCATTTTGTGGTTTGTTTATGTTTGAGTATAAAATCTGTAGTTAAACATTCTGACTTGGAGTTTGTGAGAGCAAGATTATGTGTAAATTATGACTCTTAATTTAAGAGTGTCTGTTTTCAACAATGAAATCTGTTACTTCTTTTGTTTTAAATATCGTCAAACCAAATCAATGAAGGGGTGATATTTATTTACGGTAAAGTTGAAAACGAAACAACATAAAATCTTTCCTTACATGGTTAAGAGATAAGAGATTATACTCTGGTAGTATCATCGTCGTCGTCGTTTAGAGCAGTTTCAAAATATGAAATTCGCCACACAACATATTAATCCGACAAATGTAACTATATAACATTATATCACTTGGAGTTATAGTTAATATCGCACTTTAGAGCAAAATATTTTATTGCCGATTTAATATTGCATTTTCTGACGCGTGATCATAATAAAAAAAAGTTTTCCCTATTTGAGATTGGGCGTAACATTTTAATTTATTTTCAAATTCGCTTAACTGCAGCCCTCCAAAAATAAATAAATTTCACAATCGTCTAGCTGCATTGAACGAGGGGATGGCCAACATTGCCATAAAAATCAAATTGAAAATATTTTTGTTCAACGATCTAAAAATTTCATCTCAGTTATAGGCGTGTAATGCCCGTTAGTACTTTGCATTGCGTCAAAAAGTGCAATTTGAAAGAATTTTTTTGAGGGTTTTTTTTATTCAGGAGGGAAGTGTTAGCAATGGATAATGCAAATCTTTTGTTCCTCTTCAAAAAATAAAATAAAAATGAAATAAAAAATTGGATGATCAGCAGTTTTTGTAATGACTGAAGCAGTTTTTTTTTCGGCTTACTTCTCGAGTGGTTAAGCATTACCACCAACCAGAAATAAATGCCACATTTTTTTTTTGTGCGGCAGGTACATTTTTTACAAGTACAGATTTTTTAAAATTTTTATTAAAGAGGTAACCTTCTAAGATAATATCTTTATTTTGGTGATTAATTCAAGAAACTACAAATCTGCACAAGCAAAATAATATTTCTTATTAGAATATGCTTCCTAATTTAGATGTTCATAAATTGCGTTCTAATATAGACGAAAAAAAAATCTTAATAAAAATCACAAAGCACAGCAGCAAATAAGTGATACTAATAACAAATAATAATGATAAATTTCTTAACCGAATGACCTTCAAAAAAATAATATCGATGCGCGGCCGGGCAAATTAAATTGAATAGGAAAACAGCTAATATCCATTGAGCGTATAAAAATACAAGAAGGTCTTGAAGATTGTTTTTTTCATTTTCGCTATAAAAATTATTTAAATAATCAATTTGAAACCATCGGAACGTGGTTTTTTATTCCTTTCCCATATAACCACCAACACAACAATTATCCGCATGGCAGAATGAAATTTAAATGTTCATAGTTTAATGGCACAAAAAAAAAAAAAAATAAATTTTTTAAAGTTGAATTTGCCTTTGTGGTTAGACAGCAACAATACTAAAAACCACATTGTAATTACACATAGATTTTCAATTGATACGACCTTCAAACAACATGAATTTTAATTCGAATTAAACTTGCCAATATATACTATGCTCTGTGTATGCAATGACTTAATGGCTATATAATATCATTTGAGCGAAGCTAAATGAATAGATTTCTTCTCGAAGATTTATTAATACTTTCACTTTATGATGTTTTTATTCGAAATGATAAAAAGGTAATTAGGTATGCTGTTGCT
Organism: Bradysia coprophila; assembly: GCF_014529535.1. Classification (NCBI taxonomy): domain Eukaryota; kingdom Metazoa; phylum Arthropoda; class Insecta; order Diptera; family Sciaridae; genus Bradysia; species Bradysia coprophila. The sequence continues at coordinate 2,030,665 of NW_023503616.1, forward strand.
CCATCGGCTAACCGGATTACAATTGTTTGGCTTATCCTCGGTTTTATCATTGTTATTGTTTTTATTGTGAAAATGTTGCTACAGAAAAAATCCTTTCCACTTGTTGCCGATATTTATGCTAATTGAGATTTTATTGTAGTACAAGTTGCACTCAGCAAAAAACACATTTCAGAACAAAAAATGTTTTATTGATAATTAATATAAAGGAGGCAATAGATTACGGATAGTAAATAGTATGTAGTGTACCGTCTTGCACAAAGTCGATTTTGTAGTATTAACTTGTGCAACAAAGTGTACATTTTAATTCATGCTAATGCCGTATCACAATATCGCAATTTGAAGGATTTCTATCTTCTCTTAGATATGTAGAGCGACTAATGTTGAAAATAATGAAGTAAAAGATTTTTTAATCCGTAGAAACACATTCACAGGCAGTGAAAAACAGGCAGTGAATGCATTTGCTTCCGCTGTTTTTCAGCTGATAGAGACATGCAATCAAAACTGTTTATACGGTTGATGCTGCTGCACGCACTGGCGTTGTGGTGGTAAAACCGTATAAAAACTTTTAGACAGTTTAGATTGTTTGTGTGGATCAGCTGAAAAACAGATGAAGCAAATACATGCTGAAATTTCACTGCATCTAACTGAAGAAGTAACAGATTGAAAAAAAGTGTCGATTTACCGTCCGTGAAGGTAAATGTCATATATTTTCAAATGTTAGTTTCAACGATCGATGTACTAGATTCTTTTTAAATATCCATTCTGTAAAAAGTATCATTTAATCTCGTGGATACGTGAAACAAAACTCGAAATGTTGTTTGATTCGCATTTACAGGAGTCTAAACGTACAATTATCGTAAATAAAATCCAGATAATGCGGGTTGTAGAGACAGACAAAAGTAATCCAAAGCTAATGTTAATTTTGTTCAATGTTCAGATAATTGCGCCCTTGCACGGGATTATGCTAAATACGTATCCGAAATCGTTTGTGAATCTCTCAACTCAAAAATGTTTATCCGACACAGCAATGCACTGAAATGTGCATTCGAGAATTTATGTGTTAAAAAGTTCAGTAATTTGATTCTACCGTGTTTCCCATATCCATGACTGCACCACAATAAACAATAACTTTCAATTAGCTACAATTTGGCGAAAACAATAAAATATCTGAACCGAAATTAATGTTATTACACGTTATAAACATCGGCATGTCGCGGTTGTGTAGCTGTACCATGGTTGAAATTGAAATATAATTTATGTTGGTTGGTTTTAGTGCTTTTATTGTTTGCTACAAACCTACTGAATAACACACCATTGTACTACAATAGGTATTCCGAATCCATTCCGAGAGAAGGTAAAAATGCAATGCTAAGTTGAACAGAAATAATAAATCAGCTTTTACTTTTCACTATGTTGGACAACTTTTATATTGGTAGAACGAACTTGCGAAGAGGTCTGCTGGCTGTTAAGTATGTGTGTGTTCGAATGTATGTGTTGTGTGTAGTCAATGTAATGGATTTTATCGCAAACATATAGTTTCAAACAAAAAGGTAGGAAAATAAATTACGTTTCTTTAAGATTTAAGCCATCTGAAATTGCCTTATAATAAATTTCTTATTTTGCTATTTTATACGGTTTTTTTTTCGGCCTCGCTTCAATGTTTCTTTTTTGTCGTTTTTTTTTCTTTTACTTCCATTCATGATTGATAAACACGTTTGACTTTTGACTTGATTCTCTTTTCTATTTTGATATTGATACAGACTAACATGATAGGGGTGGTTTGATATGTTATTTATTTCCCTCGCTTCTCTGGGCAAACTAAAGCTTTTACATCTATATACAATGGATTATGTAGAATCTACATTGTAGATGGATGGAAAAGTTTCTTTTTTCTATAACTTTAATGTATCTAAATACATCGTACAATTACAACATAAATTTTTTTTGGGTTTACAACAACAAGCTAACTAAAGCTTAAAAAGCATACATATACTTATAGTAGACCCTTGATAATTGGTCTCTTGCATAATTACTGGAAAACTTCTAAATCGACTTTAAAATTTTAAGCCATAACTCCGTCTCGACATAAATACAGCATACATATACTGCTTAGGGTCATTAATTTATAAGTCAACTTTTGTTCCACTAAAATATGCACAACATTTTTTACTTCTGATTAAACCAGAATCTGTGCATCACTCATATTAGAGATATATGCAGGTCCGTAGCTACGGGTGGGCTAGGGTGGGCTCAGCCCACCCTGAGATTTCGAAAAAACCGGTTTTTATTAAATTTCTCCATACAAAATTATTTTTATCGGCTCTGAGCTTACCCTGGCGAGCTTCAAAATCGGTTTCTGGCTACGGGCCTGTGATATATGGGTGGAACAAAAGTGGTTTGGAATTTTCTTTCTTGTTTACAACATCAAACACATATCACGCGTTCAGTTAAATGACTCGAAACTCCAGGGGTAAGTGCAAGAATGTCGGTATGTTCTACACTTAATAGAAAACCATCAACATCTTTATTCCTCTGAAATGACATCGGCCCATTTTTTTAATACATTTTGGGAGTCAAATATTTGGAAACATTTTTGGGATTAGATTGTATGGGAGGTAAACACTGCCATAATAACATTGCTAAAATTATTATTGTGATACCATTGATGGCGCCGGAAAAGCCGTAAACACATAAACCTTTTACAACGCAATAAACCTTCATATTTTTCCTGAAAAAAAAGTACTGTTTATATAGCGAAATAAGATTATTACAAAAAACCAAAATCTTGATTGTATGCTACACGTTCGTAATGTGAGTAATGCGTGTCAAATCAAGAGAAAATTGCGTTTTAGAAGCGATGGTATGATTTGTCATTATTCGGATAATAAAATATATTTCTTTTCGGAAAAGTTAGCTCCGAAAATGCTCGTCATAAAAATATTAATTAAAGTCTTCAACCAATCTAAGGCTTCCATTATGTATGGTTGTAGATTAGGTTGATGTTATGTTACAAATGAAGGTATAAATACCAGAAATGAGGGATTCTTTCGAAAAACAGCCTACCGAAATCGGACGCATTTTGAAGTGGACTTTCTCATATGTGCCTAGAGAGGTATTCGGCCCTTGAAGCCGAAACCGCTTTCAAAAAAATTCTTCCACGTTTGCGTGGCTAGTGGTAGGTGATCAAAAATCGAAAATTAGCACTTTTCTTACAAAAATTTTTCCAGTTACACGAGCCGTACAGGGTCGTGTGGTGTGTCATTAGAAAGGTAATCACATATACTATTGAGCCGAATAGGGACTTATTGGTTTTAGAATTCATCCACACTGAAATATGTGCAATTGAAGTTTTCAACCGAAGACTTACAGTGTTCTTACTCAAATTTCTCGAGGTACACAAAACGTACATGGTCGTGTGACACCCCACACGACCCTGCCAAGTCACACAAGCTTCGAAGAATTTTTTTGAAAGTGGTTTTGGCTTCTAGGGTTGAAGTCCTTTCTAGGCACATATAAAAAATTCCACTAGAAAATGCGTCCGATTTCGGTAGGCTGTTTTTCAAAAGAATCCCTTAAATGACATTCCAATTTTCAATTTTCCGAAAGTTCTGTATCGTCTGGAAATTATCTTCAAGTTCGTACATTCATATGTCTTCAAAATATTGTGATGTTTATTGTTTTGGATATCAAAATCAATTTCTTTCGTTGAATAGTCGCTTCAAATCTTGACCGCTATTCCCATTTAATTGAATATCTTGCCCTGAAGGCTGCTTATTAAATTAGTCAATAGAAGGATTAAACCGCTTATGTTGCAAGTATATAGCTGAAATTCTCATAACATTTCATTGACAACAAACACGTACGACGGACGGTACGACCGTAGTCGTACAAAGAAAGAAAAAATTAATTAACACAAAGTACGTTACACAACAGTGGTCTGTTTGGATGGATTTGCCCAAAATAAATTTCGTTACATTTTTCTATTTTGATGTAGACGAGAGAGTAAAGTAAAAAAAATCGTAACCGGTTTGAAATGTAATAAAAAATAATTAAAGAATTTGCTGCGGTAAATGGTCTTTTTGTTTTATGTAATACGACGTGTTCAGTTGTCTTTTTTTGTAAAAAAAAGAGAAACAAAAATGTGACAAAATCTGTTGTCTGTTGCCCAACAAAAGCCAGTAAAGGAAGCCACTTAATGCTATTGTGCAGTACCAATGTGTCTCATAAAAATTTAACGGTTTGTTATTTTTCAATAGAACTCTTTGTCAACTCTATATAAATTATTACGCGAGACATGAAAAACAAATACACTGTGAATTTTGAAGTACAATTCAAATTTAATTCATAATGAAACAAACAAAAGCATAGCTGCAAAGTTGCACAGGTTTCCTTTCAATAACTTAGAGAGGTTATTGTAATATTTAGAAATATTGATTCCATTCCACAACGACAAGGCAATAACTAAAATAGGTCAAACAAACATTGAAGGAGCCGAATGCAAACAAATTTATTTTCTATTGAGAGAAAATTTTTCAAGAAAGCCATTAAAAGTCTTTTGTTGGAGTGAAAAGTTTGAAGCCGTTCAATCATGCAATCCTACCAGTGTTTCCATGTTAATATTAGATTTCGTAAATAAGAAATAACCGAATGGAGTACAGATTTGCGTCGTTGACATATATTCTAAAAAAAAAGAAAGAAAATGTGGAGTGGAAAACTACGATGATGGTCTGCTTATTTCATTATTTTTCAAAGACATATTGTGGACAGTGGGATATAGTGTGTGTTTTTAGAATTGAATTATGGTAGTCGTTTACATAAATAACAATTGATACAATTTTTGTGTATAGTTTGTTGATCCGAGGTGAGATAATTTGTTAATACACAGCCTTCGGCTCGAGAAATAATGTTCCCTTTCGTGGATAACAACATTTCCTCACATATACTTGGTTTCCCTAGTGATTTAATAAGGCATTTTCGTCCCTAGGGAAAGCAAAAACATGTAAAATATGAGTACTGTATTTTCTTGTGTTCATCTGTTCAACAATCAAACAATCAAAATACAAGCCAAACACTGTCTATAACTTCTATTTGGATTGTTTACTATTGAAAAAAAAAATCGTGTTCCTAGAACAACTGGTTAATTCATTTGCAGTAAAAAAAACTGTACATCACAAAATTTAATCTGTATTCGAAGTGGTTTAACATACTCGATCGAATTTGTGCAAGACATAAAACTGATACCGATTAGTCAATGTACATTATCAATCCTTTTCAAAACCAAAACACAGAACATGCTTGAAAGAGAAAATCTGTTAACCTTTCATCTTTAACCTAATCGCCTAACATAAATTCCTTCAAGCAAAACAACATCAATTTCATTTAATTAAAACAACAAAAAACTAATTCCTTCAATTCGAATATAATGTCTTTAATTACACCACACATCATTCATCCGATTCAACGAAGATAAAGAAAAATTGGAGAATCATCATCACAATAATTAATTCTATACAATAAAAAGCAATCCTTTTATCTATGCTGGAGTTTTTATTCATCATTCGACCGTACTTATGTTGTTTTTTTTTTTGTTGCTGTACGTTCTTTCGTTCAATCTATTCAGTTCTTCAACGGAATATAAAATCAAGAATAAGATTTACAAACAGTGAATCTGTCAGACATTAATGAATTACATATCGGATAGACACATACTATACACATAGCTAGCTAAAAAAAACAAATATGTATATGCATGGGCTCTCAAAAGCGGGACCATTTATCTTATTCTACATAGACAACATCCATCAGAGAAAATATTAAGTGCACTTCATAGAAAACATTTTCCACCGACCATATGCCATGTAATCATGAAAATGTGATTCACACTCTTCAACATTGAGTTTTATTATTGCTATGTGAAAATAAGCGATAACAGAAGAATTATTTTTTGTCCGTATTGTTCTTAATGAATATTGCATTTGGGGAATTAAATTTTAAGTGCTTAATTTCTAGCTGTACGTGTACACGACTCTAATAAACATTAAGTGCTTTAATTTCGAGTTGTTATCAAAATCTAAATTTTAAATGGTTTTTAAGTAAATTTCCATTTAATGACTTTTACTTAAGGATTGGAAAATGTTTTTTCGTTTGAGAAATAAATTCATTTAGAAAACTAAGTGTTGTTGGTATACACAGCGTATTAAAGTAGATCAAAAATTTAAATTTCTATTAAAGTTTGTAATTAATCTTTTTTTTGGTTGGAATGTTTAAGCCACTGGTATTACAGAACGATCCCTGCTACTGGTGTCTTGAAACATATTGACATTTTTGATCAAAGACTCGTTAAAATTGAGTTTTTAAACAGACAATCGAACGAATCAGGAACGCCAGAATGTTTAATAATATAGATATAGTTTTGGCACTGTTCAGACAATTTTCTGCTGTTTGCTTCGCTTATTCATTTGACTTTAATTGACAGACAGTTAACAATTATATGTTCTTTTCAACTGTTTCGAAAACAATAAATTATCACTTGAACTCTGGTGGCGCAACGAATTATCTTGAGAATGCTCGGCTTAAATCAAAATTAAAGTTAAAAAGTTTGTTATTCACGCCTTCATCCGGTAGTCTCTTTTCAGTGTCAGAGTCAATTTTTTTTTAAATATTCCGAAAATTAAAGTACAAAAACTTAGTCACGTTTTGACTTTCAAACTTTGTCGTAAACTTTAAGCGAAATTCAACTTTTCGAACTTTAGTTACGTGATACCATTCGTAAAACAAAAAATATGAACAAAAAAATTATTTAGAGTTAAGAACAAAAAGCGTAGCAACACTTTTGTCACATGAATTTATTTCTCTCATCTTTTATCCTACATTGCAAACACAATCAACTTTACAATCAAAACCTGTCCAACCAGCGACAATGATAAAGTTGAGGTAGATCATGTCTTTTGAACATAACACACATAACAATGTACAAAAGTTTCCTTGTTTTCATTTCCAATGTTTTCTGGTGTCATATGTATAATATTGTATTGCTGGGGAAAACGTAATATAAATTTATGAGACCAGAAATTGACTACTAACTAAAAGGCAAAATTTATATAATATGTGGCTGTGTAGGTATATATGCTTTATGCACTCTGGTGCACTTTCCTACCGTCTTAGCTTTGGATTGGCTTTGTTGACGAAAGCTCCTTTCACCTTATCCTAAATAAATTGTTTGCTGCTTTTTTCGGTGATCCACAGACTTGGGTGTAAATCTTTCCTGTTTTCACCATATAATTTCCAAGTAACACAAATTTTATGAGATGTTTGAAAACGTGAAATGCAAGAACAATATACATGAGTCAAGTATATCTTTATTCGTTGTGCAATGTACAAGTAACAGATAAATTTTGTTGTATGCAATTTTATTTATGATTTATTATAAGTCAGTGTCTCATTGTATAATATGGTATCGCACATAGTATATTTTACTTACCCATATTATAAAAGATGCACAAAAATGATGCAACCAAAAACTGTACGTAGCGCCCGTAGGGAAAATGCTGATATATTTTTCATCATAAGTTGGTTGAGATAAATTAATTTCAACGTTTGAATGGAGGGTTGTTGAATTTTTACAACATTTTTTATTAGGTCACGTTTTTGTTTGTTGAAGATGAATTGCATTTTTCTGCTTAAGAAACTTATTCATGTTTTGGTTTTTGAAAACTGTAGAATTTTATAATAGTAGCGCGCATAGATATAGCATTCAATCAGCTGGTATATTCCATGTTTGTAATACTAAAAAATATTTTCTTTTCTCTTTGCAGGTAAGCATTAATCACTTTCAACGAAATGGAAAAATGTTGGTTGAATTTTAAGGTGAAGGTAATGTGCTTGTTGGAAAAATGTGTTGTCACAATGTCATCGGTCACAATGGCTGGAATGAAATCCTTTTGGAGTGAAACGACATTTAACATTTCAAGAATGGTATTCACAGAAAATTAATTACGAAAATTACCGAAATTTAAATAAAATTTATAGAATTCAACGAAATTTATCGAATTTAACGAAATCTACTAAATTTACCGAAATCTACTAAATTTGCCAAAATCTACTAAATTTACCGAAACTTACTGATGAAGTTCCAAATAATAGGCCCTGGTTATTCAATTGAGGAACGAAAGTTAGACTTCAAGTTTCCATTTCAATTTCATTTATGTGGTATGTTAGTGATTGATACTCCAATTTTAACACACATCACATATGTGTTCAAGTGACCCACTGTCTCCAGATTTGTATCACCACTTTTAATGTTGTTTGCATAAAAATAACTCGTCTTAACATCCTCAAAACCTTATTCTAATTTAATGGTGAGTATCACATAAATCTCATTAACATAATACAAATCCCGTTCTAGCATATAAAATGCAGCAAGTGTTTTCTTTCCGCATAAAATCCACAACTGCATGCAATTTAATAGCCATACCGAAACCTTCATGCGAATAAACATACAAAACAGTTTGTAAAACGGCGAAAAGATTTTCCACATTCGTTTTTAACGATAAAGTAATTGTGGAAATTAATGTTATTAATAATGTGGTGTTGCGCAAAAATGAGTCTTTCATTGTTGTTAGTATTTATATAATATTAATAAAATATTCACTTTGTGTTTCTACAACATTATTTAAGTACATATGGTGTAATAAACATTGGTTGAATGAGCGAACGCATGATGTTTATTATATTTGCTGAAGGTGGCCTATAACATACATTTTCAACAATTGAATTTCAATTTTTCAAGATAAGAATTCAATGGAACTTTTATTTTGTTCTGTTTGATTTTCAATTATAAAATTTTTGACAAATCGTTATAGACATTTTTAAAAAGTCATTTCATTTAATGGGCATTTTTTTGGGAGGTTACAAAACGCGTAAACAGTTCATGGACGCATCGAATGACTCTCCTAAATTATTTTTTTACGATTCATGAACCATTGTTATCAGTTTCGAATCGCGGTACAGAATTTTTTGATGTTCACGCGTGCGTGTGAAATAATTAAGTTGTTTTTTGTCCTCACCAAACGTTTAAATATCGACATTGAAATCACTTGGGGTACCACAATGCAATAAGAATTTCCAAGCATTGTGTTACTGGTAATGAACACCTTCTTCCCCAGTCAGATCCCCGCAAAACTTTTAAATAAAAGTAAGAATAACTTCATCTGATATGTGACAAGCTAATATTCCGAGTCTTGGTTCTCGTTTTTAAAATAAAACCTTCTTAAAGAATGATCTCAAATCTACGTGAGTTGATGGAAATTAGTTCTTTTAGTGAATTTATGTTTACGCTGCTTTCCTTTTTAAGAAATGTCACAAGTTATTCATTCATTATTCTTAGACTTTGAACCACTAGATGGAGTACTACATCGATCAAAATCTAGTACTTCAATAAAAGCAGGAAGACATTTCTATTTTTTTGAAGTTTTATCTTTTCTTGACTTTTAATTTTAATGTTTAATCCGAGCTTTAATCACGTGCTCTATCGACTTTAACAATCCTGAATATAACTTCGCATAGATCTGTAAAGTAACGAGAATATTGCATGTAAAAATGAATCGGATTCGAAATGACAAGAAAAGGTGACATTCTCAATGTGGCTACTGTGTCGTGTAAAACTACAGAATTTTCTTTGGCCCTCCTGCTCATCAGAAGTAAAAAATTTCCATTTTATATTAAAACTATAGCAGTACAAGAAGTGAATATTTTTCTTTTGACATAGCAATATTTACATTCATAAATAAAAAACTGACGTTATAATAGCAGTAGTGCGGAAGCAAAATACGGAACGAAACAACAAAAACGAATAAACAATGATCTCATAAAACTAACGCAAAAATATGGAAAAAAAGAAATTTTTCTACAAAAATACGGATAGTTTTGTTGTTGTTATGATAAATAATGTAATTCGTATAAAAAAAGCTTCCATCATCAAATACATTATTTGGATGACCATTCGAATACGAATTTTTTTCTTTCTATTCAACTAGGTCAAATAATTTGAATAAAAATTTACATTTTCTTTTTTTCTTCCAAAAATAACCATACCGAGCCCAAAAAATGCAAATTTCTTATAATGAGCTCATTACACGCTCACGCATTTTCTACCAAGTTCAGGGTCATATACTGGTTCTGGTATATTATACTGTGCCATCTTATAAGCTGTTTATTATAACAAAGAAAACCATTTTCTTTTTTGTTTTATAACAACCAACATATCATCCTCTCATCATCTATCAACTGAATAAACAAACAGAACGACCGCTATATTGTGAATTATGTAGACAATTTTGCATGATGAAGGTAAATACATGGGAAGGTAAATACAGATTGCTAGTGCCAATGAACGAATACCAGCAATAACAAAGAAGTTATGAAGATAGTCCTGCTGTGTGTTACTGTATGAACGAGAAAGTATTTCTAAAATTTTCATTGATTTTCGAGACATTTCTGAGTGTTTTGCAGATTTAAATTTTCTTATCCTGCTCGACAGGACGTAAGAAGGAATGATTTTCCACACTTTCATGGAAAAGATCTGCTTTCAGCTATCGTATTCAATTTTGAATGCTTTTAGTCGGTACAAAAATGAAACCTTTTGGTAACGCAGAATTTCAGTTTCATGAAAATATGCAAATTAACTATGCAAAATGAATACCAAAACGGAATGAATGTACGCAAAGACGAAATATATATAAACGACACATTCAGATCATGGTGAATTTGTAGACATCATCAACTTTTTCTTTTTATATTAAAAAAGTTTGGTTTGTCATTTTGCGAAAATTTATTTAACAAAAAATTTGATCTGTATTTTGCGTTACAAAATCGATTGAAGCCTACGATGTAACATTTTCTCTAAAAAAATAAAATAAATTTGAAAGAAAAAGTTAACTAAATTCAACAAATTGAACGGAAAATCATGAAATCTTTAAACCTGAATCAACACGAAAAACAGTTATGAATCAATGTGGTTGTGTGTATTTTCTGCATTATTTGTTTTTCAACTGGAAAATAAATATTAATTCGTTTCGGACATTTAAATGTAAATTTGTTGCAAAATAATTTGTTTAAAATATAAATGTATACGGTTTGCATAGTGAATGAATTGAATACACGCAGATCATTGTTTTTGAAAAAAAAAAAAACGAAAAGGTCTGTGAGAAAAGATTATTTTCTTTTCAGCGACTTTCCAATTTTTGATATTGTTTCGTTTGGAGAAAGAATCTATTGAACAATTTCTGATTCAGTTACGAAGTGCAAAATTATGTCTGTTTGAGCAGAGATAAATTGTGTAGGAAGACAGCTTAATGAGATCTAATAAATGTGGGTTGTTAATACTCTCAAGTGTTTAACATTTTATTATTCGAACGGATGAAATTAGCAATTTTGTATTGATAACTTTAATGTAAATTCTATATGGCTTTACATTACACGACATATGTGACTGACTAAGCCTTTAATATTAATAAGTCAAATATAGACCCGTCTTACGATGGCTATTGACCTTTAAGGTGTTTCGAAAAATATGTGGAGTGTAGAATAATTCAGTTAAATAATAGATTCATGATACATTTTGTCAACTTCGCACGCACACCACAGCAATAATTTTGAAACTAGTAATCATCTGTTAGCGACAAGAACGGCCAAAATGATCAATGCGCTGTAGCAAATGTCTACTTAAATAGAAAAATAAATGTTAAAACAAACGAAGTAAAAGATTTTGTATTAAACAAATAGGGAAACTTTAATTAATGGAAGTAGTAGATTTGTCAATTATGTCGATATACTGTGGACGCTTCCGACGGGTAGTTTCCCCTGCTAAAAGATGACTATCAGTTGTATTTTTGATAATTCAACATTTAAATTTGCCGAACCATACCACAACAAAATTTAACATAAAATTAATTTTTATGAAATAAAAGCTCGTGACATGATTAATTATTATTTAATTAGACATTTATACTATGCGAGATTGTACGCTATACATACAATGTATCGAGTTTAAATTTGAATATATATGCTGATGCATGGCTATGACTGTACATATACTGGCAATGCAACGATTTATGCTAGTACAATAATTTCAATATTATAATTGATAAGTATTTTGATTGGATAAAATTCAACTTGTCATTCGAAATAAATCACTCACAGATGTGTATAACATGTCAGATCTGCAAGTTAGAATTGAATTTTGTAAAATTGTCAATCAAATGATCAAACAAAACGCTTTCAGTGCCGCTTATTATTAAGATATTTTTTATTGCATTCAACGATGATAAAATAATGGCTCAAGCGTATCGTTTTCAAGATTGTTTTTCTCGAATGGAAAATGTGAAAGTAAGGGAAACTCTTTCTATTTTTCCGAACTCTTTTGAATTTTTTTAAGCTTATCATCTCCTTTCCTCGGGGAGGAAACTTCACTTCAAAAGAAAATATCAATAGCATTTGTATCGTAATCGTATTTTGGTGTCATAATATCGTCGTGAATATACTCTCAATCATGTCGACTGACAGTGGCTTTACTGGTCGTAGAATGTATCGTGTACCCTCTGGTACTGGTTATGTTTATTCACTAATTCGGTTTTCTTTCTTATTTTCGAAAATAATCGATGACCTATGCGATTTAAGATTACCATCCCAATTTTCACAAATTAATGGAATCGAAATGATCATTTATTGCGGCCTTTATCTTGACCTGAATAGGTTTCGACAAGTTCATTCGCAGCGCTTTTTCTTCTTCTCTTTTTGCATAATATGTAATCATTTTGTCACTTTGCTTTTTATCTCTTTTGATACTTTTTTGGTTTCGGTTGCTTCACTCCCTTATTTCATTGTAGATATGCGCTATCTATTCATGTCTTGTTGGCTAACTGACTACGTTCCAATATATACAACATAATGAAATTAGAGGGCGTGGTATTAATTCCAAAAAGGAAATTTATGGGACAACTTTGTTTGCTTGGGGTGCCTGAAATGACTATAGTTTGATAGCAATTCATGTTCAAAACTGGTTGGTGATGGTATAATAGCAACACGAGCAGAGCATGAGTTTGATCATTCTGATATACCAATACCAACAACACTTTGAATTGCTGCAATGAAAAGAGTTTTTGTTACACAACATCATGTATGGAAAACTATATCTACACGTATGTTGTTTGGAAAAGATGAATGCCCTTGATGTACCATAAATTTTCATATTAAGTACAAACTAAACTAAACCGAACTAAATGAAAATCCATCCAGAATGTGGTTCAAACTTTGCACATTTAAAATGAATAAATTATTCGTAATGTGTGGACAGACCATGCTTCACATTAAATGTTTATTCGCCAAGATGTTTGCTGCTCATTCAGATTACACAAAAATTCTGTTTATTTTTCGTCTTTCACCCATGTCTAATACGTTGAAAATTAAATTTCAATCCATTACATTAATCCGGATATTATGGTTCAATGGAATTAAAATCGGTTTAACTGAAATCAGAAATCGAAGCTTAGAGATTTCCGACATGTCGGACGGTTCTGGAAGATGAGCTGTATAGTGAAGAGATTTTATAAAAATTTTCAGAAACGGCAAACTGCAGAATATTCATTACCGACTCGGTAATACCGAGTCTTTTACATTCTTTTGTTACATAAATTTTCGAAGCGTTGTTATGAAATCTTTTACTTCATTTGTTTTAACATGTATTTTGCTACAGAAGATCGCATTACTGAGAGCCCGTCTTTATTTTTATCTTCGTTTTCGATAACAGATGAACAGTCGTTCGTAAAACGTTACCGTTTTCATCTAAATTATATTTTTGGTTATGGGAAATCTTTTTTTGTCAGCAAAATTATTCTTTTTTTGCAGCAAAATTATTTTTTTTATCAGCAAATTTATTCTTTTAGTTCAGCAAATTTATTGCTATTGTGACCAAATTTAATTCTTCGTCTGCAAATTTATTTTTTTGAAGCAGCAAATTTAATCTTATTTTGTCAGCACATTTATTTTTTTGCAATCTGCAAAATTAAATATTTTTTTAGCTCTTTTTTAGCAGCAAATTTATTTATTTCTATCAGCAAAGTTAATACTTTTGTCAACAAATTTATTTATTCGTCATCAGCAAAATTAATTGTTTATTTTAGCTATTTTTTAACAGCAATTCTATTGATTTGCAACAGCAAATTTATTCTACTTTTGTCAGCAGATTTATTTCTTGTCATAAGCAAAATTAATTGTTTATTTTAGCTATTTTTTATCTATTTTTGGTGAAATGGATTTTCATATATTCTTTTCGTCACTAGTGGTGAAATGGACACCAAAACCCAATGCTTATCGAGCAACACCTCTAACCATTCGGCTATTGAGATATATAATCGCAGTGTAACAATTTTCAAAAGTTCATTTTTCGCACCTGGTTGCAGAAAACGTTGTATGCAACACGTTGTGAAAGTGGTAGTTTTTGTCACATGCTTCGCTCGCATCGCACGTTTGATAACATTACATCTAGTGACACAAACTACCACTTTTCGCAACTAGCTGCAGAAATTACTATTTCACGTCTTACGTCAACGTAAATAGTTATTGACACTACACGGACAATTCATTTCTTTTTACGAAATGGATACCAATTTTCATTGCACTTAAAAAGCGTTTTAACACGCCGAGCGATCCGGCCCATTGCCCCGGAGCGAAGCGGAGGGCCGCAATGCGAGCCGGGCGCCGGAACGGTGTCGGTAACTTAGGAGTTAATTTTTTTTCTCTCGCATCGTCTAATAATTAGTCTGTGTAATTCATTGCCCATAAAGAGCGTTTTAACACGCTGAGCCATCCGTAAACTTAGTTAAAGTGAAATTATTATGAAAGGTGTGCATCCTAGAAATTACGCATAGCGAAATTACGAAGCCCCATTCAAATCGAGGGATAAATGCTTTTTTAGGCACTAGGTGTGTAGATTGTCACTCGATACCGCAGGTCGAGCGTGACAATACACATCGTGTGCCTAAAAGATCTATCACCGAGTTGTGTACAACGTTTTTCGCAATAAAGGCAACGGAAAGTTCTACTTTTCGTCGCTTGTTGAGTTGACGTTTTCGTGTTAGTGGTGTTAGTGATATAATTTTATATGTCCTACTGCGGGACATATGCTGATTGAAGATAGTAATTTTCCTACTTATAAAAAAATAAATTTGCAATTGAAACACTAATAAATTTGCTGACAAAAAGCAATAACTTCGAGGTATTAATTTTGCTGTTCGAAGGCATTAAAAGTACATATTACAAAACAATAAATTTGCTGACTACAAAGTAATAAATTTGCTGCCAGGGATTTGCTGCAAAAGAATTATTTTTGCTGCTTAAAGTCAGTAATATTGCTGCTCAGAAAGCAATAAATATGCTGTTCGAGTACTAATAAGTTTGCTGAAAATAAGACTAATTTTGCTGATACAAAACACTAAATTTGCTGATAAAAAAGATTAAATTTGCTGCTAAAAAAAATAAATTTGCAGAAAAAAAGAATAAATTTGCTGATGAAATAAATAATTTTGCTACTAAAAGAATAAATTTGCTGACAAAAAAATAGATGCCTTTTGGTTATCTGACGTCAATAGGTTTCTGTTATGCGAGCTTGGCATTCACTAAAAAATTACAAAACGAAATTATGAGACGTCATATGACATTTTTCCTGGATATTTCTATTAACAAAAGCATGGAAGAGTAGTTCGGCTTAATAAAGATAATCTTTTCTAAAAAGATTCTCAACCTGAGTTTTTCCAAAAAATGGCTAAGCGTTTCTTTATAATAAGAACGAAAAGACTGTCTGAATTTGACAAAAATGGCAAAGCCTCCATTTGCTTGAAAATTTTGTTTTCAATGACGACAACATGGTAGATGTAGATGGTGAAGGAAATATTCGTTAATTAATAGTATCGAAAGTTAAATTTATGTTTCCCATATTCTGTATCGGAATAATGTCTGTTGTTAGCTCTGTAATATTAATAAAGGATGGTGCAAACATATTCAGGGTATTCGGTGCGATACTGAACCAAGTTCGTGACGTTGAAAAACAAAAGGAACAAACTAAATCATTGTTGGATGTTGATTTTTTTTCTTTCTTCTTCAAAGTTGCTGTTTTATGTGCCTATTGTTTAAAATCTCACGAGGTTGTAGTTTATACCCTGTTTTCATTGTAATTTAATATTCGCTGCAACATAAAAACACCACTTAATGGTACAATGAGAAGACGAATATAAAATAAATTCAAAATCATGTGTTCGTTCAATGTTTTTAATAAATTTGGAAAAAGTTTTTCCTCGTCGTAATAATAATTATTATACGAAGTTTAACAATTCATTGTATAATATGCTTCCTCAGGACAGTTGTAGGTTGCATAACTTGGTTTATTTCAAAACTTTACATTATTGCGGGTGTTGTATTAATGTTGAATAAACAAATAAACTCATTTTCTGTCGTTCTATTTTCTATTTAACATAATGTTACAAAACAGAGACAATTTAACTAAATTCATCTGGTCTGGTCAAACTGGCGTTTATGTCATGATAACATAATTGTGATTTATCCTCCACTGCTTATGGAGTATTTTACTGATCCATTGACTAATTCGACTAGTTTACATGAGCAATTTATGTGTAATCGGTGTCTATTAAGTGCAACAATGCAAGAGAGTAAATTAAGTGCGTTTCGTTAAATCTTCGCCGCGTGAATAACACAGTATGGTATAAACGCACTAAAGGGAAAAAAATTACGTTTCTCAAAACTCTCAATCTGCAAAAATCTAAATAACCAACGGCAAGGCGTGACTTGAATTTCACAAAAACGATCTAAATATTATGTTGCGAATTATTCAACTTTTATATAACTTACAAAGCGCTAATAAATTTTGTGGAGAAGAAAAAAACAACAACCGAAACCGTCATGTCAGACTAATTTATTGTTGTTTCATCGCTTTTTGTTATTATTTCGATTTCGCTTTCATTAACCGCGCATTTTTATTACCTTTTTCACGAATGGGCGTTGGAATCTCGTTCTGAATTTCTCAGAAGAGTTAACAAGTGGTTTTTTTTCTACTGTGTTCCCTTCTTCAATACCGTTTTAAGGTTTGTGTTGAATTTAAATTCGTGTTGTTTTGTTCGACATTTAGGGCGACTTTGTAATTTCAATGTGATTGATTTTTCGTTAATTGGAATACGTGATTAATCATTTTCGATGTTTTTCTTCGTTATTTCTGAAGCTTTCGCTCACAACCAATGAGCTTTATATCAGGAAAAACATCGTTTTAGAAACGACAATAACAATGGAGAATTATTAAATATCCATCAGGTCAACACCAAAAACGGTAAATTTATGTTTCGAAAGCACGTAGATGCGATGAACGAAAAACATTCTTTGATTTGCAACTTCATATGCGATAGAAAAACTACCTTCATATTGTTATGCACATATCGTAAATAAAAAGAGGAAGTTTCATCGAGCGAAACAATACTCAAACTCAGATAAAACACGAATATATATATGGCACATTGCCACTTTAACAGGCACGTGTACCTTCATACGCCATGCTAATGAACTACGAACCAATTCTTTTGAGTAAAAAACCATTCCATCTGTTTCTGAAATACTTCATTTCAGTGAATTGTGAACAAAAACGAAAAATGAATTTCCTTTATTTCAACAAAACAAAAAAATTATTAAATTAAAATAAAACGAAAAAAAAAATCGTTTCAAAGGCTTAAAAGAGCATAGTTCCTTAATAATTGGTGATGCACATTGCACACATCAGAGCACATTTATAGTTGCTGGTTGGTAATATGCGGCCAGCATAAACATAATAATGAAAGCATAGGTAATGTTCAAGATGCTTTATCGCGTTCATGGAATTGAGCATCGAACCATAAAGTTTACGTAAGTCCGATGAAAATGTACAATTTCAACGATTGGTTTGACCCTTCAGGTATATTATATGATGATTGTCGATGAATTCATTTGTTTTTTTAATCCAATTAGTTGTTCTGAAATGGGGTTACAATAAAGTTTCCCATAGAAAACTATCCGATAAAGTTACTCGATATTGTTACATAGATATGCAATGCAATTGCTTTCTTAATACAAAGACGTATTTAAAAGTGGGGAACCATAATGAAGAAAAGTCTAACTTTGATTTTGGCTTAATTTCAACTTATGAAACTTAATTGTGATTCATTAAACCATCCATATGTGGATTTACCCTCACTGCGAAGAAAGAACATTGTGAAACGAAATTTATGCTGAATGTTAATGTTCAAACAGATTTAACATAATCTTTTGTACAATTTGCTAAGTAATTTCATTTTTCCCATATTTACATGTACCTTCTAAAAGACATAGCCGATAAAACTCAATGCCGAAAGGCTGTAAATCACGCAATCTGTTACATATCCTTAAATTCGTTCCATAAACGTTGTTAGACACACACACACACATGTGTTACGAAGCAATAATTTTATTAAGTCAACCATTATTACACACCAAACAACAAACAAATTGACATTGTAGAAATATACCTATAGACATTACATAGAATTTAATCAAATCAAGTCTCAAAGGTAGATCTAATATCACACATAAAGCTAATATTCAAGTTAGTTTGAAGCATTCTTGAATTCGAATCAAGTCCGTATGTAAGTAAACCAATGTCAGACATTCGTTAAGGTTGAGGCTATTTTGTTTGTGTGTGAAACATATGTATCATAATCCACATCTCGAATACTTTCTGTATAACAAATAGGGACTTAAAAAGTTGGAAGATAAAAGGACAGTGGTTGTGAGTTATGTATTGTGTGTGTATCCTTGCCAAATATGTGAGCGTAAAATAAGTTTACAAGCAAATACCCTGTTCATATTGACAGAGAAATACCGGGAGACATGAATATAATATTTACGTACATCAAATGTCAATTAAGTGCGATATAAATTGTACATATTGTTACACATTAATTAACAAAGCAAAGTGTTGATAATAACATTTCCTTAAACGTAGAATTATGTATCTAAAGCAAGGATCTGTGTTTTGTCTGGTGTCATATAAACATAAATGTTCCATTCTACAGTTTAGATGCTTGTCTTTGACGGATTCAGGAAATTAATCGAGCTAAATCGTAGAATATTTCTATAGGGCAATATTTACACATCAAGGCAAAAAATGTTAAATCTTTTCCTTCTCAGCAGCAAGTCAACCTGTGTTGCTGGCTTTGAAATATTTCACATAATTTCCATGGCACAATTCTACGTTAAAACAATTCGGAGAAACTGTTTAACAATTTACCAGACATGTATAATAAGCTCAAATAATGATTTTTCATCCGTGCAGCATGAAAAATCCGTTTTTCGCCACTCAAATGCGGTGAGTAGATACCGTTTTGTTGACGTTCTCTCTGATGACAGTTCAGGTGAGAAATTGTTTTTCCATGGGGTGAACAAGAGTTTTTTTCCTCTTTATAACTGTCATTATGTGTTCTCCCGGGGAGATACAGGAAATTCCATTTCGCTTCTCTCTGGTCGCAAATTTTTGCTCTTGTTGGAGTTTCCTATTTTCTCCCCTAGGTAAACAAATAACTATTTCCTGCGAAGCAAGTAATGAACGAAAGTTTTTATTTTGTAAACCAGAAAATCGTTTTTAATATTGAATGTGTACGAAATTCACAATTTTTTTAAGTAAATAATCCGTAGAATAATTCCAAGAAACCACTTCGTGTTCGCATATGCTGAAACATGCTTCACCATAAGCATTCCACGGATTCATGCAGGATACGTTCGTAAAAATCGCGTAAATTTTATTCATAACTAATATTTTGCTCTTGTAAACACGTTGTTCATTCGTCAATGCCAGACTGCACTTTCAATTTAACACACCCAATATCCGTAAAATTGTGTAATTTGAAAAAAAAAAGGAGGCACGTGCATGTTCCCATTTTCACATAATAATAGTGCACGCTTTTCTATGCACCAATCATTCGGATTTAACAAACTACTCACCCGTGTGCATAAATGGAATGAATACGTAAAACAGATCGGCCGACAATGAAGCACTACACTCTACATTCAATTGAGAATTCGATTTTAGGGCAAACAAACAAACATGAATCGTGTTGTGTACCCTTAAAAATCGATGGGTGGAAATAATGTTGTCCACTTAATTATTGTGCAATTTCACTTGAATTGAAGCTGATTGAGCACTTTGAAAGACTCAAATTAATAGTTGAAATATACGAATATGGCCAATAAACAATTTTGAATGTACCACGTTACCTGTGCCACCGAAGAAATTTGCAAAAGACATAAATCCCCGATACGTAGGCATCTAGTGCGGGTGGTGTTCAATTTAATTAACATGGGATTTTAGACGGCAAAATGTTTTTTTCTCTCGGAACTATGCACATTTCAAATGAATTCCGTTTAACACCTCTACTACACATTATATAAGCGACATAGATGTATGTACTGCATGAAAAAAAAGGAAAGAAAAACTGGAAATTGAATCAACCAAACGAAAAATGTATGTACTTGCAACCGACAACGATGTTCCTATTATACGACACACAGGGGGGTATCACGAAAAGCCCGAGAAAATAATTTCGAGCTTTTCGCTTAAGAGTGTTCCACATTTATTAATGAAATTTTACGAAATTGGGTCAAGCGTGTAACATAAATTCGAAACATATTCCTCTCTCGGTATGGCGTAAGGCCCATAATATGTTCGGAATAAATTTTTCATTTCATGGATTTTCCTTAGATCTTAAAACGTGTGTACGGTAAAATTGCGCCATTTATTTGCACCACATCCATACTGAGTGTGCATACATATACGTAACAACGAGATATAGGTATAATGCGTTTGAGTGTAATGATTTATGTGACACGTTTTCAATATCTTTTTTTTTCGCGTTTTATTTCGTTTTAGATTCAAAACTGTTTTTCAATTTGAGGAACGTGCACATTTTCATTATTATAAACGTGTGTCTGTAATGTAATGACATTAGTTGAGCTGGCTTGTTATGACATCCACAAAGTATAATATTCCTATATGGAGCATGTCACATTGAACTATTATTATTGTTATTCTCAAATGACATCAATATTGAATAACAATTGACTTGTACACCTTGTGATAGATTCTAACGAAAAATGTAATGCACTTGCTACAATAACTTATCAGCATATTTACGTTAATTAAATTCATTGATTGCTGATCGTTTCTGAAGCTATGTCTAATTACGAATATCGAGGCTTAGTAGTGAGGACGTTATTTTATTGATGTCATATAGTATACCAAGGTTGGTAATATGTGATTATCAGCCTTTTCGCACAGATACAATGTGCCGTAATTTGAGAAACTGATTATTTATAGACACCACCCAAACACATTGTTTCATTTGTCCATATGTCCTCAGAAGCGATATGTCTCTTGCTATTATTCCCTAAGACAGTAATTTTAAATTAGTGCCATATGATCCTCTCAAGTGGACGCCTAAAGTCTTAAAACTCTTTATTGTTCTAAAAGTTATTGGTTTAGTAGTCAGTAGTCTAAAATTGCTATTTAAAATTTGATTGATGATCCAATGTCGTCACAATGAAATGTTACGCTGTAAGACGAAGTGATCATTAAGAACAAACAATGTTATAATAAGGTGTGACGCATTTAACAATATTAAATGTACCCATTGTCAGCATAGCTGGAAGCATCTTTTTTTACATGTAATAACTTCAGAATAAGGTACAAATTGTAGCACTCCTTGCTATATATTTCCTATGTAGTGTGAGTGTGTAAATGCGTATCATCAGTTGAAATGTTGTTGAAAGTCAAGTTCACTTTGTGTAAATTGAAGATCGACTTTGAGTGGTATGGGAATTTATTAAAACGAGTATTTATGAGCGCGGAACGGAAAAATGTATTATCTAATTAA
Organism: Bradysia coprophila; assembly: GCF_014529535.1. NCBI lineage: Eukaryota > Metazoa > Arthropoda > Insecta > Diptera > Sciaridae > Bradysia > Bradysia coprophila. Next base: position 2,052,657 of record NW_023503616.1, read on the forward strand.
GACGCATGAAGATTTCGATTCAAGCGAGGGCGTATTGTATAATATCTAAAATTTCTATATCGATTTCATGATTACACTGAATCACAGCTGGACCGGTCCGAAAGAAATAAAAAATTAGGAAAATCGAAAATTTATTATCTGAAAAGAGCTTTATGAAATCGATGTGACCATACTGGTATAGGGTGCTTCAAGAAATAACATTCAAGATAAATTTACATTGGTCATTTAAGAAACATGGTTTAGGTATGCAGTAATTGATTTGAAAAATGTATTGTTCGGTTCTATGACACTATCAACTGTTACGTGGAATTTTTTTCGCTAGACATCTCGACAATGTAATTTGCTCATACAAATATAGACTACTCTAATATTAACATTGAAGATAAAGTCGTAATTTGCAATATCTTGTTAGTTCCCACATGCTCTGCTTTTATGTAAATTATATCGAAACACCAGAATAATATTTTTATCATGTAGGATTGACAGTGATATTGCAGCATTTGAGAATTATTTATTTTATATATTCCATTCAGATGAAGCGTATGTGTGCATCAATCATAACTAATGTGACAAGGAAACATCTATTATTTTCCTCTAAAACTGGGGGTTTGTTAATTTACTACTTCAACTTCTAACCATTTTACCCATAGCACTGTTGAGGACCGATGATGTTTTTGAGATAAATATATTTCAATTCTATAAGATTGTCGAAGGATCCCTAAATAATTTGAGAAATGATTCATTATACGGCCGAATGTAACGCAATATCTGAATTTAATCGATGGATCGCTCAACGGAAAATATGTTTTGTGTTTATTTCATTTTTTTTTCTTCTTCTCCTCTTTGCCCACCAATAAAAATGAATGACAAAGTCTTGACAGGATGGAGAGTAGGGAACGATTTTATGCCTTGTCTGATGTGACATTTATATAGAACACGTTATGGTATGGTTGTACGTATGCTTAGTATATACATAGTGAATTGAGGATTTGTCAAAATATTCTCATATATAATATCGTTTGCGTTATAACTAAGCGCACTCTCTATAAATCTTTACAAATCCATCAAGATGAAAATATATTTTTTTTCTTTATTGCTGTTGCTGTCATAGAAATCCATTCGAGTTTATTTTCTCCCCCAGTGTTTGAAGAATATTTATTTTGCTCTTATGTTCGAGGTAGAATTAATACGAGATTACAATATTTAAAGTAATATCATTAAAACGAAACAGCGTCTCTCATAAACAGCTGTCAAACCCGTACATCAATGAAGATTAATATGAGATATCTCCCCATATTTATGAAGACATTGTTCGGTAAAATTCTACTGACTCGAAATCGTTTCAAATTAAATTCCTTCGTGTATAATGGAGATCGAGACTGGATAGATGTGGTTTATATTCGAAATTTTCTGCTTTGACCTAATCCTCAACCAAATATGTTTTCAATGGTAATTAATTGATTTGAATTCCACCTATGACAACACTGAATTAGTAATTCTAGCACAAATATATCTGGTACGTTCATTATTACGACAGTGTAACACAAAATATGAAAACGGACTACAAAAGAGTTGATTAACATTCCAAATTTCATTACCATAACAATTTTCGGAAAAAGTCGGTGACACAATGTTGTAACCCAACGTTACAATTTCATCCCAAACCTTTGTCGTCGTCACTTGATTATTGATTCAAGAATGGATGTTATGGCAACTAGAAATCGAAATTATTGAAATATTTCGTCGCATCATTTGTCAACATCAGCACATATCATCATGCTGTGAATTTGGCTGTATCATTGGATTTGATACAGAGAAAATATTCAATTTTCCATACTTTCTACGCATAAAAGCTATATCCCCTCTGCACAGTACGGTTCCATGTTTACTTGTTATTCAAAAAAAAAATTAAACGAAAAAAATGAACTTTAGAAATTGAATACGTTTACAATTAACTGAAATTTGCTTTTTTCAATTTTGCATAGAAATCTATGTTACATTGGCTTTGCAGTTGAATGTACCAATTTACCTTATGTGGGTAGAACACCAAAGTCTACAGATTGAAAACTTTTTTACTCAAGGGGGTCTGGAGATTTACACTCAAGGAAAAGTGAAATATGACATGTTTCTGATTTAGGACTGGTTGGGGTTTGTAATTGTTTCTACAAAAATTTCGTTTAACAATTGAAAATGTAGATTTTTTGCCTTTTTGCTAGATATGCGCTCGCGACCTTCAACGAAATACTTAAAAAAAGAATCTAGATTTTCATTTGTTAGACCAAATTTAACAATCCACAATAAGAAGTTCTGAAGTTCCTACAAATGTAGGATAAAGAAAACATATTGGTTTTCGGATGTCTACCCAAATAGCTCTGGTTAGAATTCTTTTATATAGCGAAATGTATGTTAAATAAATGAAGTAATAGATTTTGCATCAAAAACTAATAGATGAAGTAACAGATTTAATGATTTTGTTGCAGTACCCTTGCAGCTTCTAAAAGATTAACAGCGTTTAAGTTTAGATTGTAAAAAATATAGTTTTTTCGCTGTTTTCGCAATCAATTTACTTGTTTCGTTCATTTTACGCTACTGATGTACTGGGTGATTTTCATTTTTGTTCATGTATATCCATATCCTCTACACTACATAAACTCAAAATAATGATGATGTGGTCTACTTCGTCTATTTTTGCTAAAACCAACCCATTAAATTAACACATTCTGTAAATTGTTTACCACTCATCCTTCTGGTTATTTGGATTACATGCAGCAAACAAACTTGTTACTTTAATTACGAATTAAAATCAAAACTGATTAACTAAAATTGCTAATTGTATCTGCATTTTCCCATAAGAATTTTGCACAATAAACGAATTTTACTATCATAACTAAATTGTTCAATTCAATTTTCATATTTTCCTTTTAGTTTGTAATTACTGCAATATGCCAAACAATAATTTTTAAAAAAAATAGCACCAATGATTTCATACTCAGCACTTTATGTATACATGTGTATACATGGTAGGCAACACAATCTGTGTTATTAAAATTTACCTCAACTATAATCCGCAATAAATAATAATTCATGTTTTTGCATACATTAAAACATACACGAGTGTACTACATGGTAGTTTTACTTTTAAACCATGCAATAATTTTGCCACAACGCTATATAATAAACCATCATAATGATGAAAATAGGATTTTCATCGTATATGCCATTGAAAATCGAAAGCAATCATAATTACGCCATTTGCCGGTGCATACATTTTTATTTCACTCATTTCAATATCATTACATTGCATGTAACTATACATACGAGTTATATGATTGCATTTGTATCATTCGTTTGTCTTTGGCATAATATTTATTAGTCGATTATCGGAGACCACTGGTGAGTCGGCGACTATTTAAATTTTACCCCTTCTCGTAATGTCGAGACATTTGAGATGTAAATATCGACTCAGAATACAATTTCTTTATGATTAAATGTTTCATTGTATCATGTTCAGATACAATATTAGTTGTATGACGTTTAAGAAAAGTGAAATTGTAGCTGATTGTAAATGCTACACTATTTATTAACATCACACGAAAAGTTTCGCTTTTAATAATTTCTTCAGATTGTCTTATATTGAATATATTTGTGTGATAAAACATTTGTTTCAAAGTGTTTCGTAAATGGACTCACTACACTCCATTAGAGACCGTTTCGTTTTATTTGCAATCTACCCAACAATTTAATTGCAGCAGGGCGTACACACACGCTTACTCGACTGATGTATGGACGATTTATTATAAGTAACCATCCTATGTATAAAAATACGGTCTGAGAAATTTGATATTAAAAAGAGAATCGTTTTTTATAACATTTTTTTTTAATTTAACGCCATTTTAAGCAGTTATGGTTTCTAAATAATTACGAAAAATCAAAGTTTATATTTCCGTTGTTTAAAATTAAATTCTCTTTCGGTTGAAAGAACTGACTGGCGGTGGTATATATGGTAATTATACACACCGTCTACAATATCAGCGGTGTTTGATAGGAAGTTGTTTTATTAGAAGCACTTTTGCTATACATTATATTCATTTCGTATTACTTCAGACAACGTGAAGGTTATGTGCGATATTGGTTTAGGAAACACGCAATCGTTTTTGATTATAAATGGTGTATTTATGAAGTATATACATAAGAAGTTTGACTTTATTTAGCCGTAAAAAGGTTTTAATTCGATTATGCAGACTGTAATTTGGGTTCGGTTTGATAATTTATTCATTTCGGTTAATATGTAAATGTAGATGGTTTTGTCGGACACTTTTCCAGTGTTTGAAAGGATGTTATAATATGAAATTCAAAGTGATAATATTTTGTATGTAAATTTCATGAATGAATTTTTGATTTTCATGGAATATTATTTCATAAGGTTTAGCGCAACTTCCTTAATTACCCAGATAACGACCAACCATAAATATACCCTTCAATTGGAAATTACCGGATGTTGCTGCACACATTCAATTGAAATAAATCATATTCTTTCAAGCTCCGATAAAATTGATCGACATGTAAACTACACTATGATGGTAGAAGTAGTTCCGACTGATAGTACCTTGTAATTCAATCGGATCATTCGCACATCATTCAAACGAAAAGACGAGAAACAATAATGACACTTTGGTTAAATACAGGCGATTGGTTTTTCAATCAAAAATATCTACGTCAAATATCCACAACAATAGAAATAATAAAACTTCCACAAAAAGTTTCCCGTTTGCCCAGTTTATTTTATTTCCTAGATTGGATAGGCGGCTGTGAAGGCTATAACATAAAATCATACTACTCCGTAGTGGCTCTTCTTTTATTTTATTTAAAACGAACTTCTCCGCCTCCAACATTGTCATTCTCTTCTCGCATTATACGTTTGTATACGTTCACATTCTGTTTTACATTTCGATTGTTTTATGTTTTTTTGTCAATTGAATTTTTAACAATCGTCGCATGATGGGCATTGTTTTTTGTTATCAACCATATTCTCATTGAGTTATATTTCATTAAAAATGACAGCATTATGAATATGAAAAACATACAAATACGAAAAAAAAGTATGTGTCCCAGGTCCCATTTATTCAGTCGCACCAATATCACCCCTTGGGGATGTGACTCTCTATATTTACGTTATCTAAAATTATGTACAAAAGCTATTATTTGCTCTAATGACAATAGCTTTGTAGGTACGGTAATACACAGCGGGTTTTAATATTTCGACGACCAGGTGCAAAACTGTACAGTGTTTTTTATGCGATACATTTGGTGTAGTGTGACAATGCAGCTATATGGGGTGGGTTAGCATGTATAATATATAATGTGTTACTGTTCGAACAATCTATTTTAAATAATTTAGAAATATGGGTGGTTTTCTAGATAAAAAAAAAACGAAAATTAAATTGTCATGCATGGGAAAGTTCGTTCCGTGCACATGTGAGGAGCTGTCAATTTTTAGACCCGTACGAAGTACTGGGGTCTGATAGGTTTACGCATACGTTTGTAACACGTCGAATTGGACTCCCTGAGTAAGGGGAAACCTATTGTGGTTGTCTAGAGATGCCAAATCCGCGAAAAAAAGTCCGTCTGTCTGTCCGTCTGTCTGTCTGCACGATAACTTGAGTAAAACGCATCCGATTTTGAAAATTCTTTTTTTTCCCGTTTGGTAATGTCAAAGGACAGGCTAAGTTCGAAGATGAGTGATTTTGGATCGACCCCTCCCGAGCTGTGGCCCAATAAGTGCTTTACGGTTTTTCGAAGATATCTCCGGACATTTAAACGTTAAACTTGTCAGTGATACGTCAAATAAAAGGTATTTTCAATACCGATCGACAAAAAAAAAAGTTTATGGAAATCGGATGACCGACTCGTGAGTTAGACCCCTTGGTGTGAAACAGGCACAGGGCGGCAAGCAGTTTTTGCTTGTAGGTCGGCCACATTTGAACATATTTCGTCTGTTTTAGCTTTATTAGATAGGTATTGACCGTACCAATCAGGGAAAAAAAAATTTATGAAATTATGTTCTCCGGAGCGTGAGCTAGGTCTCTTGAAGTGAGCTCTTATCTGGCTACTCGGAAGTACAGTGAACGTGGTGTATTTTGACAATATCTCGAGTAAATTTTGACCGAATTTCATGATTTTTTTTTTGTTTGAAAGGTATTAACGAATGTAAAGCATCTGTACTATTTCCGGTCTCCTAACAAAATGGCTGCCGGCGGCCATATTGGATTTTATTAAAAGTGATATATCTTGGGAAAAATGGTACTTAGAGAGTTTCTGTTAACATGGAAATAATTTGTTATGTGTGTGGGGTTTCAGGGATTCCATATATGGACATCTATATATACCTATATACAGCTATATTGAGCTATATACAGGCATATAGAGCTATATAATATCATATTTTTCTGTGAAATGTTTATTTATAGTGAAATATAGTTAAATATAGCGGTACATAGCTGTTTAAATAGGAATTTATGAAATTTGTCTTCGTACGGGGCTGTCTATATTGCCTCCGGCAATTTATTTGTATATGATAACAAGGCAAAGAGTGGATAATGTAAGTGATTTTAAAGGCTTTTGACACGAATAGGTGTTTCGTACGGGTCGGCGTTAGCTATGTTTATTTGTGTGGTACAGATTGGTGGACTTTGATGTAATGTTTCAATTGGACATTTTTCAAATGAAGGCAACAATCAAGTCAATCAAATTTATCGAGTAGGACAATTAGTAATTTTATTTTGGCGAGGGCACAGTATTTCATACAAAGATGGACTTTGAGGAAATTACTTCAGATTTTAAAGGGGGGCTTTACTGTAATGAGTTGTGAGTGAAGATGGGTTTTTCGAACTGTATACCCAACACATCTTCAGTTTTGTAACCTTACTGAACCTTATGGGCATGAGTCAGAAATCTTACACGTGTTTTCGGAACAATTTCAGTGTTCTCCCTTATAAATTGACATAGAATCAGTCCTCAATTTTTGTATTACCCCAAATTTAGTGCCGAAATACAGACATTGTTCTGCCAAAATTGCACTTATGGCCACTTGATTAAAGGTCCGAAAAGATACATAGATACCTTTCTGGTGTGTACAATAGAGAGTTGTCCACATTGTCTGGAATCAGTAATGTCAACTGTACTAAGCTTTTTAATGCCACAAATTCCGCATCGCTTTTATTGAGTTTGTCATGTAGTGGTATTGAAGAATATTTTTGGTTAATAAAGTTAGCTTTTGTATTAATTGAACAAGCCGATTTTGTACCCAATTCATTGGGCTGTTTGTGTGAAAAAGTTTTTATAACAATCCCATTGTGCTGCAGGTATTAATCAATAAAAAATTCAAAATTAATGGCGAATACTATAAATATATAATATATTTATCCGGTGGTCAGTACGGGTATGAATTAAATATGTTTCCACGCCATAGTACAAAAAGACAATTAATTAAATTATTTTATACTAAATGATATTGTTCGATCCGCTATGAACTTATTCAATTATAAATAAAATATTTTTTTTTAAATTTCGAAATTCGTTCAAATTTAATTAAATGAATATCCCCCAATCGCAATACTTTTAGATTTATTAAATACCTGAAAACATTTTTCCAACTAAAAAAAAATTCGTCCGAAATGAAAATATGATTTTCATAAATCAATGGTATGAGTTTTAGGACATTCCATTCATACCACTGCACAGTGACACAGAGAAAAAAAAGTTCTTTGACAAATGATTTTTCTATCGTAGTTTTGTAAATTGCTTGAGGTCTTTTATGTGTTTACAAAAAATCTCTAGAAATTAACACAATTTTCAGAATCAGATAATGAACAAATTCTATAAAAATTAACTCAATTTCCATGGGTTCAGAGAAAATTCATTTAAACTTTTTTTCTGTGTCACTGTGGCAATGCAGACAAAAGTTCTGGTTTTAAATCCATTTTGACAATACATCCAGAAAATTTTAATGAAAATAGCCAAACGTTGAATTATTAAAATTAACTTTCGGCTTTATTAACTCTCTCTCTCACACAATATTTGGTCAGGTAATTTCACTGTACAGAACATAGTGTTAGTATATAGTTACACGAAATCGTTTTAGGATTTTAATTGGCTTGTGGCAATGGGAATGGATCCATCGTTATATGAAATCGTAATATACTGTGGGGAGGTCATGTGGGAACTTTTTGGGTTGGCACATATTAAATTTAAAGGCTTTCCTACATGCGGTTTTCACTCTGTGTGACATTAAAGCCCATCATCAAACATTTCGTAATGTTCCTGGCAACGGCGACGTAGCAAAGCAATATATTAAAAAAAATATTTTTTTTGTTTAACGTTACACCACCAGTTTTGCACCATTTTTCACTTGAATTTACAAAATTGTTTATTTCTGTTATTCTTTCTAGGTCACCTTCTGAACGTTCTGGTAAAGGATGTTGTGGTCAATGGTTCGCTGGACCGCCATTACGTGCTGTTATATTTGTTGTTGCATTGGGTGGTCTTGCATGTGCATTAGGTGGTGCGGCGCTGGGTGCCACTGGATTAGCAGGACCACCAACCTCACATTTTACGGCTGCATTGCTTATGACAGGTATTTATATAAGACTCATTGTTATATTGTATAATGTGAACTTCACAACAAGAACTGAAAATCTATTACACACCACAATAAACAACATTGTCCACTCACTCTTTTTATTATGAACTCTTACGCTTCTTGAATTATGTACCCGAACAGCCGGACCGTAATTTACTATAGCAGGAAAAAAACTGCTTTTCATATATTTTTATCAGATAAATTATGCACGGTAGCTTGAGGTTTTTTAAGTGGTGTTTCCCCAGTGAATAAACCTTCGCTTTTTCAGCTATATTCCTGGTATGCCAGAACTGTTGTTGTTGTTGCTATGTACATCAGTACAGCATAACCTGACAAATTATTTATATTGTCTGTGTATACAATTCGGTCAGATAAGGAGAGAAATACAGAGAAGTAAAAAAAACAACAACCGAAAATCCACATCACTCTGTATCAAAATCATATTTATTCTGCGAAAAAGAGTGGGCTAGCGTATCAGTTATGCATTGTTTGTTATGTGTGCTCGTTTGTTAGATCGGCAAAGGGTCAGAATTTAATGGTGTTTCTATGAAAAAATAATAACAACACGTAAATCGAGATATAATTTATGTCCCAAAAGGTCGAAAATGGGTTGAATTGATCAATAGGAAATGTGAATTGTGTTCGGTACTTGAATGGTACAAGGACAACTCTTTTTTTTACTCTAATTTATTGGTTTTATTTTATCTGTGAAATTATTTATTGGTGGAATTATCTCTCGTTCCCATAAAATTGGTTGTTTTTCTACTATTGCAGATTTCAAGTTAAATTTACTCTTGCAGTTTTATGGGCACAATGCAAAGAAAAGAGAAAAGTTTCCTGATTTGTGAATCGTACATTCCCTTCCACAAATGAATGTCAGAATTCTTATGTTTTGGCATTTCCTGCAGAGTTGCCATCACGTATCAAAATCAAAATGCAGAGCACTAAAGTTTATGTCCTCGTTTGTTGATTGATATAAATACGGACAACAACTCCCAAATCAGAAAGACGAATTTCATCTTCCTACGAGTAATTATTCCAAATTTTAGCTACATTTAACCTCATGTGACACATTACTAATTTACGTAGCTGTAATTACGCTTCAACAAAATCAACTTTAGCAATCTCATTGGGTAGCACACTAAAAACAAACATCTAGCCGCAAAAACCACAATATTGCCAAAATTAGATATTCGGATTTACGTCGAACTTCATGGAAGATTTTGAGAAAATAAATCTTTTTGGTTATCTTAGTTGAATACCAGCTGCAGTACTAAATGGAGCATTAGAACTTTTCCGATAAATTGATGATAATGCATTAAATGTGCATAAAATTGTGCTGAGTGAAGATGTTATACTCTCTCTATACTGAGAGGTAGACTGAGTCTAGTATAGGTATATTATCTTCGACATTTGGGAAAATTGCTCTCGTCGCAGTTACTTAGCCTAGGTAGAACAAAATTTAGTGGCGATAAAATTTGATTTTTTTTTTCGGATTCGCCTTTACAAATTTATCTCAGTTTATTGAAGTGATGCTATTAATTCAGTGGCTTGCCTCTACTGTATTTTTCCAACTTTCCAATAAAAAACCTGCAGATAAGATAACTTAAATCTGGATAATTCACGCTATATGCAACAATACAACACATCCAATATAAACTAACCAAAACCGCACACCGCATTATATTTCTCGCAAACCTTTATTGTGTTGGAATTCAATAAACCGTATTTTCCTTTGGATGCAAAAAAGCAACAACAAGTAAAAATTGAACAATATTTTTCGTGTTCAATGTGGTGTACACATATTGATGGTTCTTGTTTTACTCTCGTTTGTAATAAAATATTTTAAAAATTTCTTTACACACGAGCGATTTTCACTGCAAACAATAAACGATATCAATGCGATATAAATTTTATACGGAGAAATTGCCTTTTATAATTTACTCTTCCGTGTAATGCTGTAATGGTTGTAGCCGACGCTGTGTAGAAAAGCAAAAACTAATGGAAAGTATAGTGTATATTATACACGTGTAATTACAATTTTCATTCCCCTATGGTACAATAATTTGGAATTGGTTTGAGTTGAGTTTGATTTTTCTCTCTCTGAAAAACAAATTATTATAAATGGACATCATTTGTAGAGAAAATGTTGAAAATATTAATTCGATCACAGAAGGAACATTAAAATAATTGCAGACCAAGTTAAATATCGGCTAGAGCGTTATAATAACCTTTCATAAATGGCAAAGCGTATCGCCACATTTTCAATAGATCTGTTACTTCTTTTGTTTAAAGTATCTGGTATGAATAGCCTCAACAAACTAACGGCAAAATAATGTTTTCATACCTAGGACCCGAAAAGTGCGACTTCGTCTGGAAACTTCTCACACGCTAAAAAAGACTTTTAGTCCTAGGTACGAAATGTACTATTAATTATATTACAAATACTTTTAAAACTAGTAAGCCTACGAACGAAAATACGGATTTTATTTTTACCTATCATCTATTGGATATAAAGTATATCTTGTGATGATGATGACGAACATCCGCTCATGAAAAGTTAAATTCAAGTAAAAACCGAGAGACTGCATGCATATCAGTACATCACAATTCCACTGCCTATATCATATTACATTACTATACCAAGACAGTGCCGCACTGGCTACCAAAAGGTAATTCGGAGAAATCGGGGAAAGGCATGTACAATTCTAAAAAGTCTAGTTTAAAATGTATAAAATGCAAAAGGTTCTTCGGGAATCACCCGAACCAATACTCTCTCTACCAAACAAACTATTTTTATTACGGTGGTGAAAGTGTCAAGTATCCTTTGAAATTTGCATGTAGATTACAGCGTAGTCAGTCAAAATGTAGAATAGTGTTTGTTGAATACAAAGAAATATGGTGTGAATTCGACACATATAGCTGAGAGTTTGATTGCACGCTGAGAGATTGATTGCACGCTGAGAGTTTGATTGCACGGGAGAGAATCGCCCGAACTCCCAGTATTGCCAGCCTGGCACTGAGCTCCAGTGCATATCTCAGCCGTCACAACATTGCAGGCAATTGTCCAAATTTTGTGTGAATGTCCCATTGATCAATAACCAATACTTGAAATGTATGCGGTGCCAGACCAGTCAGATTTTTACTCCTATTGCACGATCGTTTCAATAAAATGTTTATACCTTCAATAATCCTTCATCGTTTTTAACATCAATCTGATTCTGATATGCACCCATTCTCTTGGCCTATTAAGTCAATGATACAGCGTGGACCTAAATGAATGTATGGTATTGTCTTGGTCCCCGATACATGATGTCTTCTGCTCGTTATTCTCACATTTTACATTGAAAGTGTAAACATGAAGGTGAATGTTATTCATTTCCATTACACACACGTTAATGTGATAAAATTGTGATTTTTTGCATGCTAAATTACTTTTGATGTTTGTTAGACACCACATGAGTATACATATACGTACACAAAGCGTTTATTGTTCCTTTGCGTGTGCAATGGTTTTTCGCATAAAACAAAAAAAAAAATAAGTTCTTTCTTCCTATATAACTTCACACAAGAACAACAAAAGCCTTGTCTAATAAAAAAAAATATCAGAGTTATGTTACACAATAAAAGAAAAATGAAAAATTGAAAAAAATATTTTCTGTGCGAAAAAAGTGTCACGCACTGATATAACCTTTCCTTTTGTCAACGTTTTTATGTCGTGTGACGACGGTTGATATATTAGACAAAAAATATTTAGAAATTCACACCGAAACTTTCGGAACAGAATGAAAAATGAAAATTTATGTTTTATTGTGACAATTGTTTCTTTTCTCCCGAACCCAGATATATTCGCAAAAGCTTTCCAGTCGCTGTTATTCATTCCACTCACAGTGACATTCAAATTGAAAGCTCAGGGTTGCATGTATCAAATTTATTTAAAATATTCGTACAAGATTGAACCGACACACCACAATATTTGTGTCTCAATATACCAGTACCAGCCGTACCAGTTCTATAATATACTGTGAAGTATATCTGATACCTGTCTACTTGCAGCCTAAATCAATATACAGCTAGCTGGTGTGTAAAATGTAGCCAATTTTATTGACTTTCTCTTGGAAAAGTTTTCCATGTTCAGGCTGCAGTTGCATTATTTATAAATAACAAAAGTTTTTTCCCCCATTACTTCAAACAATTGCCCCATTTACTATTGTACCTGATGTTTTTCACAGAGCTCAGTTGTGTGTATTATGCTCAAGTATAGTGCTAACCCCAAACAACACACAAAGTGACCTACTTTGAAATTATTTTTTTTTATAAAAAAAAATTGTGATTCTTCATGGCATACATCGGAATATTCATTCATTCAAAAGTGCGCATAATAATACCGAATGGTGCACATTCACAAAATCAAAACGAACAACGTTTCTCGTTCCGCTATTAAACTATTTAATAATCCCTGGAGTCTTATTTGCGACAGTTGTTTGAATATTCCTTCATTTGGATTTGAGATTATTATTATAACGTGAAAATTGGGACAATTGAGCCGTATTCCATTCTGCTCCAACTATTATGTGCGGCAAAAATATGAAGTTTTGCTACATTGAATGCAATGTGGATATATCAACTGTATGAATTTAAATAGCACCATTTGAATATAGTCGTTAATGCGATCGCAGAACTAGCAATGGGAGCCATGAAAATAATAGGAAAATTTGAACAAAGAAATTTTCTCCCTTTATTGCATCACAAACGTTTATTTAATGTATCTGAATGATTATTATAAAATGAAGCTGAAACGATTTTTTTTTTCTGTTGCCGGTTTGGAGTTCATTATATTAAAATATAAAGTTTAAATGGGGCGCTTGAACACAATTACGACATTTAAAGTCAACATTAAAATCAAAAATCCTTCTCATCCCAAAATAAATCTAATAAATAATAGGTTCAAATACACCAATATGATTTTGACGGAAAAACAATACACTCGATCTGCGTAGAAAAAAAAACACGAGAGCCATATTGCTTCCTCATAAAGCAAATATTAGGAAGACCCTTTTCGTAATTTGATACATTTTCACTAAAAAAACGATCATTAAAATCAAAAAGCCGGTCCGCAGCTCATTATAATGTACCAATGCCTTTTGTGACTTTTCTTGTTGCTTTAGTTTTAATTTCATGCTGTTGTATTTTTTATCCGTTAATGTTTCTCTGTTTTATTCAAAAAATACACTTGAATGAGATTGATGACCTTAATTTTCTTTTGAGAGTTATATATTCTGTTTTTATGCGTACATCGTCATCATTAGCTACGAGGATTTATAACTGTTGTGCTTAAGTAATTGGATATAGAAGGATAACAATCATGACATAAAAAAGTAAAGAAGATTTGTTATTTAAATAAATAAAACATTTAATTAACATGAACAACATGCAGAACTGTAAGATGTATACAATAATTTCGAGAGCACAAATTTTCGTTAACGAGCGACGTGACATAAAACATTTACTTGGGATTTAAAAGAAAAATGGTTTAGGTAAGAATTGAGTCTGGCGTCCAAAGGTCAGAAGTATTATGATAAAGAAATTGTTATCTTTCACAAAACTTTAAAAAAAAATCCAGACCAATTATTGCGTGTTGAATATGCCAGAGGACAAGCATATCGTCAACATAATTATCGAATCTATTACTTCTTTCAATCAAACTGTATTCATCTCTTACTTCATTTGTTTCATATTGAATTTTGTTTTATAAAACCAAGCATCTATATACGATTTTTAATCTCCGCATGTTGAATATGACATATCACAGGGCTTTTTTAAGAAAAATTCTAAAAAACACTCCGAAAATTTCCCAAAAAATTTCAGAATCTGATCTACTACTTTGAACAAACTACATTCAACAGATTAATACAAAATCTTTTACTTCATTTGTTTCATCCTTAATTCTGATATAATAGCAATATGCTATATAAACCTCATTAGTCGATTGTCATAGCCGAATTTGGTCGTAGCTGTCGATAACGGATGTTATTACCCTCTGTGAAAAATAGACAGGAATTGCAACATGGCGTATTAACGTGAAACAAATAGAGTAAGAACAAAGCCTATAGCATTTCCTAATTTGGTAATAGCTTATCTTTCCTTGCACAGTGTGCTACAGTTATAAGGAGATCAAACAATTGTTTCTAGTTCAAATAAATTTGCGGTAGTGTGTTCGATTCAATGACAGGTTCCGTGTATGCAATAGTTATAGTTAGACTAGATTTAAATTCACCAAGCGTCAACCACGTGGGGCCTACAAAAAAAAATAATAATTGGAATGCAAGAACCGTGTACTCACTACAAAATTCAAATAATTGCACAACAGAGAACCGTAATTGTAATTATGCTACACAAAATGTGCAAAATACTATGGGTAATTCACATCCTAGACATCTTAGGTATCTGTATGTAATAGAATATAATTGAGATACACACAATACATGCCATTCAGTACCAGTGTCAAAAGATCAAGTCACAAACGAAATTTAATTTGAATACGTAAACATTGAACAAACATCTCTTTCATATATACAACATGTACTCCGAGTTCTATTATGAAAACGGAATAATGCATTACACATAGCCGAGTATATGTCCTCAAAAACTATAGTTTTCGAATTAAATAAGCTAATCTTCAATTTCAATTTCATCAGACTAGAGTTGAGCACTTGAATATCAAAACGATGACTACAAAACGAAATTGAAATAAAACATACAAAAATAAAATCATAATTGAAATTCAGACCACGTCTTATAGCCTACAAGATATATATAGAAAAATGCTTCTACATTTTTATATTGTTACACTCGGATAACTGGGATAAATTCGACTTTGTTGTATAGAGCTATATATACATGGCAAGATTCAGACGAAATTCTATAGAAAAATCGCAAAAATTTATGTAACAAACGTTGACCAAGAATTTCCTTTCTTTCGTTTTTCCAATATAACAACAACAAAAAAAAATTAAATGACAACCATAGCACCATATAGCTCTGAATCAATTTTTTCTATTAAAACATTAAAGCTCCCCAGTCTTATGAAAATTTATGAAAATCCCCTCATTTCTAGACATTCCATTGTTGTTTTACAGGTGTTGGAATGATTTTGGTTACAGTAAGTGGAGCAGCATGGCGTATGACAGCACCCGGTGCACCTCAATGTCTTGGATTGGGTTCAGGTGGTGATTTGGGTCGTTGTGGTCGTCGACCCTGTAGTGGTAGAGCGCCACATGGTCTACTGTATCCTGAATTTCAACATCGACCGCCTCCACCATCGTATCAAGCTAGCATGCAAGAATACAGGCTTAGGTAACGATATATTTTGGTTGTATAGAAATACACAGAAAATGGTAAAATGGGTATTTTGCTTCAATTTTTAAAAGAAGAGGAGAAAAAAGCGAACTGCTGGTTTTGGCTTTTCATATTTCCATTTGCAAAATCATTTTTCGTATTTTCGTGTTTTTATTTTTCGTTTTTTTTTTTATTAAATAGAAAGAGTGAAGCTTCAGCATTTATAAAAACATTCTTTTAGGTTATTACTATTGGACCGAGATAGGCAATCTGGTGCTGTAAGGGGAGCGTCACCGCCACCCACATATCGATCGAATGCTGGCAGTTTGTTAAGGTATGCAAGTTTATGCTAAATTGTATATGAAACGCATGAAAAGAGTAAATTACTTTATCATGTCTGCAAATTACTCATACGACAAGTTGAATAGCAAATTTCATTGCAACGAATATCTTTGAATGAAGTCCGTACTTTAGCTGAAAGATGTTATTCAAATTTCAATTTCTCGAAGTTTGACAATATCATATAAGTAGTCGGATATTCATTTCGTTGTTAATGCTTGTCAGCGTTTCAGTATCTGACTCTTTGTTCTGGACAAGAGTTCCTTAATTACAGCAGTAATGTTTCTGTAGGACATGCATTCCCTGGTACGTACGAGTACAATTTGCAAAATACATTACATTCGGATGAATCGTATTATAGCCTAGATTCTACACATCAAATGAACACAATCAAGTTCTCCCATAAATCAGTTGAACCATGTTCATAATCCGGTCTGTTTTATTCAATATCCCTTATTTCATAAATGGGATTCAATTGGATAGGTTTTCTACTTGTCTGAATATTTGAATTCGGAAACTGAAATGGTGATTCTGTAAGTCACATTTTCATGTCTACATATAAATGTTCTGCAATAATGTTATTCAAAATCTCGTTCACATATTCATATTCAACATGTTTTGATAATAATTGTGCATTTCATGTCTAACTAAACATATTCTCCATGATTATAACGAACCTTTCGTTATCAAACTATGAATATTCATACATGCGTCATTCAGTTTTGAATGAAATCAGAATCATATTCAATTTTAAGTAAGTCAATGATATGCACAGTGTGGCTGAATTATGAATTTATGTATCTGTTCCTATACAGTGTGGCGAAAGGACGAGCTTCCAAAATTACAATTCCATTGCTCAAATAAACAAGTGTTCAGTAAAGTGTGTAGCGTTCTTTTTTCTCTCCATTAAATTCTTCTTAATTATGTCCGATTCAGTGCTTGGTTATGTCCACTGCATCGTGCACTGCATACTTAAATTGGAGGACAAGCGCGAGACGTTCTAGACTGTGTGTATACTGCATCTTAATCGCCGAAACCTGTGACGCTCGATACGAAAAACATTTTCTCTTAGACTTGGATTTTCTACAATTTGTAACCGCTGAGATCTATACTAGGTCTTCTCTGACTAGCACCCTCCTCGGGCTTAGAAACGAAAGTCGTAGAACAAATGTTTTTAGTGTCGATCAACCCGGTATTACTCATTAATCAGGAAAATTTTAATTCAGAATACCAAAAATCAGGAAAAAATTTTAGGAAACGTAAATTAGGAAAAATATTTACGAAACCAAATATTGGGAAAATGTGAAATTGGGAAAACATAAAACAAGTAACACGAAAAATATGAAAAGTTGGAAGAAAAATTAGTTTTTTTTCCATGAGAGTTGCATAGACTCTCACCAATAACTCGCCATTCGATGATGTCGACTATATTCGAGGATGTCGACTACATTCGAGTACATCGTTTTTATTAGAAGACATCGACTATATTCGAGTACATCGACAATATTAGATGACATATACAAATATATTGACTATATTTGAGGACATCGACTATCTTCGAGAACATCTTCTATATTCAATGAAGTCGACTATATTCGAGAATGTCGACTATATTCAAGGACATCTAGTATATTCGAGGACATCGACTATATTCGAGAACATCGACTATATTCGAGAACATCGACTATAGTAGAGGACATCGACTATATTCGAGAACATCGACTATAGTAGAGGACATCGACTATATTCGAGGACATCGACTACGTTCGAGGATGTCGACTATATAACGTGACATCGACTATATTCGAGGATATCGACTATATTAGATGACATCTACTATAGTAGATGACATCTACTATATTCAAAGAAGTTGACTATATTAGAGGACTTCTACTACATTCGAGGATGTCGACTATATTACGTGACATCGACTATATTCGAGGACATCGACAATATTCGAGAACATCTTCTATATTCAATGAAGTCGACTATATTCGAGAACATCGACTATATTTGAGGACATCGACTATATTAGAGGACGTCGTCTGCTTTATTTGAGTACATCGACTATATCCGGGAATAGTCGAGCATATGACCAATGCTCATTGAGCATATGAGAATATATCGAGTAAGTTCAGTTCGATTGTAATTGGAAGACAAATAAATTATGACTCGATTGTACTGGAATTCACTTCATATACATAAGTACAATATTGCGCACGCCAGTAATATCATGTTTTTTACAGATGATGTAGCGCCGCAGGCCGTGAAGAATTTAAAAAAATAAAAAAGCGGGGTCGAGGGGCGGCAGCTCCCGCAAAGGGGGGTCAAGGGGGGAGTATCCCCCCTTGCACGTCCTTATAAACTTTGATGTGGATATTTTGTCCGAAATTTATTTTGTCCCGAAACTCATTACAATTTCTGATTCATGGTTTTCCTAATGCTTAATGCTTCCTAATAAGTGGAGTTCCTGATTAA
This sequence comes from Bradysia coprophila, assembly GCF_014529535.1. Lineage (NCBI taxonomy): Eukaryota > Metazoa > Arthropoda > Insecta > Diptera > Sciaridae > Bradysia > Bradysia coprophila. The sequence goes on from NW_023503616.1 coordinate 2,071,450, forward strand.
TTTTTCCTGATTTGTGTTTCCTGAATAATGTTTCCTGATTTTTGTCTACTGATTATTGGATTCCTGATTTTTGTCTTCCTAATTCATACATCCATAAAATTTGACCAGCTACCAACGCCAACGTAAAACGTATTAGAGCAGTGAGCTCTAAATTTTATCTCCTTTGTCGGCGTCCCAGGTTAATTTTTATTTGATGAAATTAATTCCTTTCACGGTTTTTGATCCGTTGTTTCCATAATTGCATATGAGTTCCTGCATAAATGTTTTTTTGTGGTTCAGAAAATTTGCTTTTGTCTGAATTAAAAGCCCACTTTTGTTCGCCATTTCAAACAATATGTGCGTCCTTCAATCAATTTGGCTGGAAATTAATTGATTTACTTCAGCCAATCAATGAAATCGGCACGAATCGTAATATCTAACATATCAACATGATAAAATTGCAAAAACGAAAATAAACAAGCCATTTTAATTGATTTGGAATATATATGCTTTATACCCTACCTACCTCTCGTATCATTTCGCACATTGAATAAACACACAAACAATGCGCCATGGATACACATTCCGGAGTTTGTTACAGCGTTTTGTTATTTATATTTTCATTCATCAAAATATATTTATTTGTGTTCTTCTCGAATCCAAAATTTGAATGTGGCTGTGGCTATTTTCACTGGCTCACATAACCATCTATTTTATGGTGATATGGTACACACCAACAACAACAGCAACCAATTCTGGTGTACATCCGATGTTTATTTGATGTTTTTATTTCTTTCTGAATTCACAAATTATAGTCAAGGGAACGACGCAGACTTTTCAGACTTTCATTCGAGTTATTAATTGGTACGGACATTCTGATGACACATATGGGGTATACGACGACTCAAAACAATTCCATATAATTGTGAAAGCCAAGTAAATTTTAAATTGAAATCCGTCTGACTATTGAGCCAGAAACTAGAGATGAGCGGGTCGGCCCCTTCTTGAATTCCCGAAATTTTTAACGCCTCGGAAAAATATTGAAACTCGCCTGTAGCGCCACCTGAACTCAAATTCTCAAAACCCGCACCGAAGTAAACTCAAAATATTTGGTCCGTGTTCGGGTCATGCTTTTCATGTTTTCGGGTGACCGAAAATTCCATACCAGATTTACCCATCGCATCGAAAATGAAGAAGCTTGTAGTCATTTGCTTAGAATATTTTTTTGTACCAGTCCAAGGAATGTGAAACTACATACGATATAACATCCCCATTTCCTTTACTAATCTGTGCGATACACCAAAAAAAATATTTTTTTTGTTGTTTTCAATTCGAAAGGGAAATACAAAACGTCCCATAAATTTGAATATTCCCAACTAAACAACTTATACACATAGCGCACATAAACCCTGAGAGTATCCCATTAATTCAAATTAGTTTATTTTAGCATATACACGCTCGTACTGACTATCATACCCAACAAACACACAAAATATTATTACTATGCAAGATAGAATATGAGCTTTGTATTCGTACCATACCATAGCGATGATGTTTTCATTGTTCCCATATATATAAAGCCCATCCATACTACCGTTATATACTTGTCGGTGTTTTATTGCAGTCATGATTTATATATTGTAGCAGAACGCTTGTATTATTAGAAATTGTACGGAAAAAATAAAAAAAAAATTTTTTGCAGAGTTCCCTTGGCTACACGTAGTAACCCTTGTGGGCCTGGATCAGAATATAGTTTACCACCAAGCTATCGAGCCCAACATCAAATAAATAACTCACGACCATCACCGCAAACGATATCAGGTGCTAATGGTGCCAGTGATACTGCCGCCAGTGATTCATTAAACGCTTCGCTTGACGTACCCAACCATTTATCTACCGACTCCGTAATAGCGGTGCCACAACAAATGCACCAACAACAGCAAACTCAAAACCAACGTCACCAGCGACTACAACAAAACTCAATTACATCGGACGCATCCCCGGAAAGTATCAAACATAATGTTCTGGTTGATGTTGTAAATAACACGAAAATTAGTCAAATCTCTAATAATGAGAATAGTTCATTAACGACAACCAATATTGTTGACCGATCGCATCGAAAATCCAATGGAACAAAGGATGGTATCGGAAATAATGTTAAGAGTGAAAACAGTGCCAGAAAAGATTTAGTGACCATTGTTACAATATCCGGTGTACCGTATACAGACAATGATGCTGCATCAGGCGAAATGGACATCTTGGCTCATTTGTAGATTAAGGACGGATTTTCTTTGCGTTTTTTAAAATTTGCGGTAATAAAATCCTGTAATTAACCCTTCGGAAGCGGCTAATCATCGGTTGTCGACAAAAATGACAAAAATAAGGAATGAGCTGAAGTGTCTTTGGTTAAACTAATGAAGTAAAAGATTTTGTATTAGACCAATAACACGTAGCAACAGATTTGATAATACCGTAATACGCTGCCGTTTCTAAAGGGTTAACTTGAAGTCAAAAATGAAAACACGACATTGGTCGAATCGAGAATTTTAACTAAATTGTAAAGAGTTAGCATTTTACTTGATATTCGCCACCGTTTGATGTAATTTTCAGTTTAAAACTGTATCCCAACCCACGGTGTCCAATTAAATCGATACCCATCACGCATCAGAAACAAGCTTTCCGAAGTATTGACAGACATTGTGGTTATAGTGCAATGCCTCCAGGGTGTTAAAGTCAAAACCGTTAAGTATTCTCTGATGTGTACTTCGGTGAATTGAAGAAACTATTTCGTTTCTACGAAAACGTTCATTGACTGGTCTCATGAACACATTTCACAAATTTTCCATATTTTCGTATGGATGGGTTGGGTGAAGGGGAATGAATTTGTTGAAATTATTTTTAGATTCTGACCAATTTTTTTGATTTACTCTTCAGTTCATTTGGGTGTACATAATACCATTATTATTAAGTCTTTCTTTTTGATATTTTAAATTTGTGTGAGAGCACGTTCGAGACATGCTAATGGAAACTGTTGGGCGAAATGTGCTTTTTGGTCAAAAATAATGAATTTGGGAAAAATGAAAAAAATACAACTTCAAGCATCCTCATTTGCTTGAATCGTAAGTTTAGCGGCGAAGCTGTCCCTTGGGTTCAGAACAGCAAACTGACTGTTGTTCTAAAAGTAAATTTTTGTCGGAACTTAAAAGCTTAATTGAACTTTTCAACAATGTCCTTACAACAATTACATAAGGGCATAAGGGACAATAAGTCGTACATGGTCATTTTATATTATATTGTTTTCTGTTATTTAAATTTTGTTTTGTTTTTCGCTGTAAAATCCATAATACTCATCATCAAAAGTCGATAAAATATTTATACTGAACCGTGAAAGAGTTGGTATGTACCATTTTAACAACAATTTGCATTAAAAATAAAAAAAATTGTTAAACACTAATTACATTGATCGTTCCTTTTAATGAAAAAAAAAATCATGAAATAAATTGATAAATAAAGTTTAAATAATAAATTAAGTGAAAATGAAAGTAAAAATAAATAAATAGAAAAAAAACGTTATTTTCCTGTTTTATCGCACTGTTTCCGAACTAAAAACAAATATGTAAAATTAAAAGTATATTTAATTATGTATTTAATAGATTCTACTGTAAATTCAAATGAAAATGTAAGTAAAAAAGAAACGTTGTACATAGTCGAAAAAGGTGTTAATAATGAAAATATATTTATAAAAAACAGCACACATCGTTTTATTTACAATTGCAATTTTATAACTGAACATGACCATTACATGAGTTATCGACATCGATGTCAAAAATAAATGATGAGCTCTGGCATATAACATTAGTAAGTAAAATGCACTTTAAAATATATATGAAGTACAAGATATCTGTAAAAAGGACTTAGAACCAATGACATAATAGTGGGATAGACAGGAATTACGTAGACGAAATCGTGAAGCAAAAGTAAACTTTGTGTAATATACATTTGAGACACACACACTTACACATTCCACTTAATTTTGACAATTTGGTGAAACTGTTGCAGACTTTTCGAAATTAACTTGAACCACTTTAAACAAAAATTCGTTTATTGGCTGCAACTATCAATTTCGCACAAACTGGTCACTACCTCATTACACAATTTTCCAACACATTTTTTAATTTTTAAAAAGAAATGTCCCAAACATTTAATACTGACGATGCTGACACTTTTATTATGCGTGACTACTGAACGTGAAATAAATTCAGCCAACTGATTGAATTCTCCGATCGTCAAGATTTCTACTAAAAAATTATTCGATCGAAAAGGAGAAAATCACAAAACTAGTTCAATTTTGGGGACAGTGAGAGATTGTTTACATGAAATATAAATTTCAGTTCGATAAATATTTAATTTTAGAAGAAAGAAATGCTTTAAACCAATTTCGAAGAAAGAGTGAAAATGCAAATTTCCTTCGCGCCCACATTTCAAAATATGTACGAAAATACGTAAGTACCATAAATTTAAGGTACTCACACACACTACTGAATATTTCGTATTTGCTTTTGCTTCAGCGCTTGAACAAAATATTTACATAGAAGGCCTGTCTATCCCACTATTATGTCATTGCTTAAAACTAGAACTTAGAGCTTAGATGAAAGAAATATCCGATTGGTTAACGCTACATCTGCGAGTCATAAGGCATTTTAGGAAAAAACCACGAGACAAGCAAATGATGCTACAACATTCCATCTAACTATATGGGTAACACCAGGGTTAGTTGCGTTATAAATTTTGTCATTTCTGAGGCATTAATGCTGAAAACAAACGAGACATTGAAAACGCGTTTTGGTCCTAGTTTTCATTGACAAATGCAGCAATCGTAATTTTCGATAGAGAAATTTCTAACTTTATTTGACAGTTGCGACAATTTCGTCATGAAAACAAGGACCAAAACATGTTTTGAATGCCTCGTTTGTTTTCAGCATAAGTGAGCTGTGTTGGCTATGTTTTGCGGTCAGTCTATAAATTTTCTAATACTCAGGAGACCCAGTGCCAACAAGAATTGGAGTTTTTAGCCTGCGAAGTGTGACTTGTGTGATCGAAGAATTCGGCGGTTAGTTGCGTTACACGTTTGTGACTTTTCGAAATATTTTCACCAAATGTAAACTGATTTCTGTAAACTTTTTTTTCCCTGAAAGCTATGGTGAAGACGCGCAGTTTAAGCACAATATGAGGTTGGTAGCCCAAAATAGTGGGAGATATGTCTATAAAAGTGATATTTTTCGGTGGTCATTAATAGCCAGAAATTTTTTTTTCGAAATTGGTGGTTGTTGCCCCACAGAAAATGTTGCTTTCGCTTAAAGCCGTTTAAAAAAATTGTTACAAAATTTTACGAGACAACTTCGAAGAGTCAAAATTCCAGGATGACACTTATCACCACTGGTAAGCTGATTTCACCTACTTCACTCACCCAACTAACCTGATGGAGCCAAAGTTATTTTTCTCGTGAAGTCATATGCTATAGCTTTCGAATGACACCGATCTTCAGTTTTTATATGAAAAAATGTAATTTTGGCAACGTTTGGGTCGAGGTGATTTCCCCTTACTTCGAAGCTGAGTAAACCAAAAATCTTCTAAAAATTTAATTTCGTGTCATTTGGTGCAATTGTGGAATTATAGCGTTCGTTTCTACAGGGAAACAAGTTTACAGAAATCATTTGAAATTTATTGAGAATATCTTGGAAAGTCGAATACAAACAAACGCATTTTGGTCATATCTCCCGAGACGTTATGTCAATGACCTCATATTGGTGTCAAGCTACGCGTCCTGTCAATAGCTTTTAGCAAAAAAAAAGTTAGTGAAATCGGTTCAGGTTTCGTGAAATAAACTAGAATTTTCAAAAATTTGCTAAAAACAAGCATACACTTTTATGATGGTATCTCCCCGAGAGTTTCGGCCACCGACCTAATATCTGGTCAACAGCTTTCAAGGAAAAAAAAATCTTTTCAATCAACAAATATTACAATAAATAAAAATCAACTGCTCTACTACTTCCTACAGTTCCAAGAACCCTTTAGACTATTTATTCAACGTTTTCGTAACTCATTATAATTCTTTCATGTCACAAGTTGAAGTGTCCTGAAGGCTGACAATACAACGTATATGGAAAATTCCAGTTTAGGCACAAGTTTTAGGCACAATAAGGTTCATCGAACGAATATTTATGCACGCGAAATGAGTATTATACGCACTACGAAAGACCTCACATTTACAAAATTCTGAACACTTTAGATGAAATTTTAGAATTTTCTGTTTAGCGCTTCTTTTCATTTTCTCAATTTTTATCCTATTTCCTAGAGCTTGCCTAGATTTTTCCATTTATTGAAATTGGTTCACTTTTAGAAGCAGTTTGAGGAAATTTTCGCTCAGATCTATTATTTTTGTAGTGCTGCAGTGCCACTAAATAAGTCAAAGATTATTTATTTTCCTAGTACGCGTCAAGACCTTTCCAACGAACTCTCACACGTCCAAATCGGTCCATTCCTTCTGACTCTAGACGAGAGCCGCATAATAGCGTATTTAAGTGACAATTGCCTCTCTCAAAACAAAAACGCTCAGAAAGGATGTGACATAAGACTGAAAAATAGACGTTATACCATATCCATTTCTGCTAGCAGTGGTCCAGGATGTATTACAAAAAATACTCCTGTCAAATATATCTTAAATCTTAGTACTTTGTCAACACTTTCAGTTTAGATCTCATTCTATACGTTGGACTGTTGGAAGCTCATTCATTCATGGATTAAAAAAAATCAATGCCATTCTACAGCTCACTCGAGCTTCATAATTTTGGTAAAGTTGCAGTGATGTACACACTGAATGACTCGTATGATCAAACTGTGTGTTGTTAATATGTTAAATTGGCTAGCCTAAATTTGGGCGATATATCAATTAAGCATCTCAGAGAGTAATTTCAATCGAGATGCGGTTTGGAAGTCATGTTAAGTCGGTGGACCAGACTGAACTGGTTCAGTAAAAAGCCGTTAGTGAGACCTCTAAACAAACAAACAAAACCCTTACAAAATTTGGTTTTTCGCAAAAGTAAGAAGGACATTTAGCAAGGATTAAATTTTTAAAATTTGTTGAAACAAAATCCTGCTGTACTACTCGACATTCGACATTTCTACGGATAATAATGGGAACAATATCACCGGTAATCCGGCAATCAGCGTTTAAATCAAAGGGAACTAACGTGCATTTTCGTAAACAAAAGTTGTATGGTCATAAAACAGGATCATCGTTTAATTCCGATACTGCACAACTTTTCCGAAATAACAAAAATGCTTGATTAACAATCGTATTAAATTTTTACGATGAATATCATACAAAATGAATTATTATACATCCTCCCATTGTCATAGTTACTAAAAAATGTGAAATACGTTACAGGTTTAAAGCTTATATATGCCATCTCGACATTATGTGCACACACAAAAAAACACGGACAGCAGAATAAATTGTTGATATGGGATTCGTATTTTGTAATTAGTTTTACCTTCACGAATACAAAATATATAAACGACACAAACTTTGCAGCGTTTTTTCTGCGTTCGTAAAATAAATCCATTGTATTGTTTCATTGAACAGTGGCTGTCAGTTTTTTGCAGCTACGAAATCATTGCTTTTTGTAAGATTTCGTTTGCTGGTAGTCTTAAATTTAAAGCACAATAATTGATTAAATTCGGGCGTAATGAATTTCAATTTTACACTATTTTACTCGAGCCCCGTACGTGCTATTGTATCATGTATGACTTTAAAAAAATATTCAAAAAGCTTAAAACTTAAGCAAAGAAACTTAAAAGGCTGGCCGTGATAAAACTCAAATAGCTCAGATTCATTGAAGTAGTCGAATGCAATCTATTCAATCCATGAAACGTTCCAAACAAAAGCGATTTATTGCAAACAATCCAACACGTCTAACCGACAGGATATCACAGCATTAACAAAAGTTTTTGTTCATTGCAAGAACTCCAAAATATTTATTGAAAAAGCGCTAAAATTACTTTCGTTCTCAACATTTTCGTGTAATTAATTGTGTACCACAAAACAAAAACGTTTTCAAAGATTCTCGACGGTACGTTGTTGTACTTTGGTGGATGAAAATTGGGCTATAAAATATAAGGAATTTACATTGTGTACATTGGTTGATTGTGTGATGGCACAGTGTGTTTTACATTCCAACGAGATGTATTTATTTTCAGTCAGTTTGCATGTTATATACCAGCAGAAAAAGCATCATTTCTCTCGGAATATAGTTATTGCTATCCAAGTATGTTTTATGTTAAATACATAGTTGAATTTCGGGGTTTATATTGTAGAGAGTTGTTTTCACTGTGAAAAGTGTTAAATTGTCAACTTTCATCTAACAATGAATGAAGGGGAGGATTTTTGAATTAAAAGTTAAGCACAATAAAACAGCAATGGGGCGACAAGTTTCTTTATAAAGAAAGGATAAATTTTGGTGAAAGAAATTATTTTGTACATTATGCTCAGTTGTGTTGTGATGCCTTAGTTTTACTTATTTTCATCTGAAATTTATTATGCAAATTTTCCAAACTGGATTTTTTGATATAGCGAATGAAGTCCACAGATACTTATATCCACCTGACTACGAGATCTTCAGTTTGTATGCTAATAAGATAATTTTGCTATGACAGCTCTAAATTTTCCAAGTTAACCTTTCAAGAACGTCGAGCGTACATTATGATTTCATCAGTGACTTCTTTTGTTGAAAGTGCCGTTTAATGTTTGACAGAAAATCTTCCTTACTTCTTCAAATTTTGTAAGCCATGCTATAGAACACTGGCCAGATTTCATGCCTAATTTTTTTTTATCGTTGCACGTTTAGCGATGCAATTCATACTCGTTTGCTCATAATATTATTTATGCTCAAAATCCACTGCTAAAGCCAATCGTTTAAGTGCCAATTCATAATAATGTACAACACATCTCCGCCAAAAGCGCATTAAGTATTTCACCAGACGACAAAAAATGTCTCAATCACAGAGATTCTTTCGATTTTTCAACAAAAAAAAAACGCACGTGCTACACATAACAACACACAACAACACACAACCTAAACGTTTCCTTTCGATCAGCTCGCACATTGACGACATTGTAAAGCCTTTAACAACAACGAAAAAATGTGTGTCACATTCACATACATAAAACTTACTTTCGAATTGAACTTGTTCTGTTCACATGAAAATCCTTTTCGCTTTTTGGTACACCATATACCCATAAATAAAACGATTTCTGTCGTTGCATGCTGGATCGCCGGAGAGCAGAAAGAAAAGAACTTTTTAGGAGAAATGAAACGATCAAAAGCAATGATGTTTTTATGTTTCGTCTTTCGTGTAGTAGCTACGTGTTTGCATAGCACAATATTCGAGTATAAGAAGAATTTTCTATTACTGAAAAAGAAGCGAAATACATAAAACCGTATGTTTGGCGTCTACATAAAATGTGTAGAAGGCAGTAAAATTGGAAAAACAAATACTTTAAATATGGCATGCAAAAGGGAAGTTGGAGAGAAAATGTATATGTAAATACATTCTTTAAATTGAAAACACAAGCTTCGGAGATACATTTCGAAATGCTTTTTCCATATATTTGCAGAGTCGATATTTTGCACACATATATTGGGGAGAGCAACATAATTTTCATGCACCCAAATGAAGTTCACAGGACTAATGGTTTCGGAATTACGTTTGTGTTGCTATCAGGCTTTATGCTTTTGATTCCAATGAGAAAGCAAATATAAATTAAACGAGAGAGACATGAGCTTTGGAGCTCTGATATAGTAATTCATTCGAAATTTAATGCAAACGCTACGCTGATTTCTAAACTTTACAGTCTTTACTTCAAGAACGTATAGGTCAGTATCATATTGACACATAGTTTGACAAATGGCATGCCATCTGTTATCGACAACGCCGGCAAAAATAAGGAATTTACGTTGGCTTTAGTTTTCTTCTATAGTCAAACTTTAAGGTTTAATTTAGAGCCAGTGAAGGAAAAAATTTAATGTGAAACACTTGGGAGTAATTTAAAAAGAAGTAATAGATTTAATGATCATGAAAGCGATACTTTTGCTCATCGCTTCTAAAAGACTATATAGGTGGCCAATTCAGCCATTAATCTTATTTCGTACTGTGTGGATCTGGATTGAAATGTATTGGAAGTAATGGGGGTTTTTCTGCTAAATGAACACTTCGATGCAAATAAATATTTACTGACAACAAATGTTGATGAGGACACTTGGACGAGACCACACATTCCGAATGTACGTATACGACAAGTGACTGTGACCTATTTTGTGTAATTTGCTTTCTATAGAAACATACAGCCGATAGCACATATAGCAGTTCGTTATTTCGTACTGGTCTGGAAGATTATTTAAGTACTGCCATCGAACTTTATATCAGTGCCAATGAAGCAAATGATTTGAGTGTCGTAACGTGATTGTTTTAAATCGAATCGAATTTTTTCTGTGCTAACCAGACGACGAGGGTTTAAACTTTTTAGAACATGACATTGACACGGTCAGGTTTACTTCCTGACTGGCATAGATACATTTATCAAGCATATATATCAAGTCACACGATGTATGGGTAAAATATAGAGAGACGAGAAAAAAAACTGCAATCTTCTACATATCTACACCTATACGTAGCACTTTAAAAAATATGGAAAAAGTTTTGGTTCTACATTTTGTTAGAATCATGAATAAAGAATTGCGAAACAAAATATTGGAGCATAATTTTCACCAAACTTGGGTTGCACGAATTACCCGAATTTTTATTTTTGCTATACATACTGGAGGGTATATTAACCGAAGGACCTAACCTTTGCAATGCTCCACTTCATCCATACATTACCAGAACAGTATGTGTGTGCATCCCCCACACACACTGTCATTATTAAAATCGAAAAAGTTGCTGTTGGAATTCGGCCAAAAATGTGAAATCGCTTTCTGGGAAATTAGTTTGGTATAAAATACTCGTTGGAAAAAAGTTTGTTTTTCCCGAGGACTGGGGCAATTCAATTTAGCTTCATGAACAACTGAACTATATCTTACATGGAGTTGTGTAATAATTTTGATAAAAACTAAAATAACTTCCAGTCATTAAGGGTGTGGTCATAATAAAATTCGGGTGTGATTAACGCTGAAACTTTGCGGTAATAAAAACTTTTTGCTTACGATAAATTTGAGGATAATTAAATTGAAAGTGGAAAAAAAAATCATCATCTCGAGATCCAGTAAATGTTGAATGGATACGAATAAACGAAAGGGAATTTATTTACCGACGACTGGATACACAATTTCATATCAACCAAAAAATAGAATTAAGAAGAATGGTAGCTTAGGTTACGACCAATTACTCAACTTACGCCTAATTTATTCTCAGTACCAAGGCTCTTTCACCTCAGAAAAGTATAAATTTACCATCATTTCATTAAATTTGCTACAGCCTTCTTCTATATCAAATACAAACGAACTGAAAATCTTAATGTCGCTTTAAAACTCATTAAACCATATTTTTTGTACCGGTTGTTGTTGTTACGCTATTATTTTCATTCGAAGAAGATACTACCTCAACATCAGAGAACACTGAGCTGATGTTTTAATCCTCTGTTTTCCAACATTAAATTACCTCATTTAATTAGAAATTTCGTTGAGTCTGTCGCGTAATGAGATTAAAATTTTCCATACAAACAATAAAAGCATTTTGTAGGATTATAAGAGAGAGAGAGAGAGAGAGAGAGAGAGTGAACTAAAGACGAGTATATAATGGTTTTTTTGGGGAAAATATTTAGGGAACATATTCAATTTCTGTATTTACCTCGTAATTTGAAAGAATTAATGCCTGTATGAGTTTGTGAAACGAAATTTATGGAAAATCAGCGAACAATTTCGTGGTTGTGTGCATATTATAATTAAAGATAAGGGCGGTTGGTAGTGGGCGTATTCTGAGCAATAAAAGAGGCATTTTATTTTCAGTTGAGCTTTTAAGCACTTAATGTTTTAATGCTACGTAATTGGTAAATAATTATCCGAAATAATTAAAGGCTTTCCAGTTGAGCTGAAATGGTTATAATTATGCGGCCGAAAATGAATTGGTCGTTTTGACCGGCCGTATAGCAAAAACGTGATTAATTTTGAATACAATAATTTTATCCATTAAAACATAAATACAGCTGCACTCTGTCTATCCAATTGAACAAATAATTGAAATTTTATTTAACTACTGTAATAAATGGTGTCAGAAATACGCGTCGGTCATTTAACTGTATAATCTGGTGGGATACTATATCGGGCAAAATTTCTATAAGGTGACTTTTCTTTAGGTTGAGTGCCCACGTGTATGTCGGTCTATCATTTCACAATATACCAGTACAAACCAATACAAAACAATACTTAACCCGAGAGTAATAAAAAAGGATAGACGTAGCACAAAGTTACTTGACATCGTACAGAGAAACTAAGGGGACCTCGTAATGAAGGATTGGTAAGGATTTATAGGTGCTAGTATCAAGACTAGTAATTTTTATCGACGCAAAGCATTATTCTGACCAAATAATTGATCTACGATATGCCTCCGAAATGAACCCATTTTTATAGGTTAGTTTAAACTAAACTTCGAAATGTACAGCCACCTAGGGTGAGTCAATTTTGTATAGAAATTTGTTTTAAGCTTAAGTGCTCATCGTTATTTCGATTGATTTCTGATTCTGATCTAGAGTATACAACATCGTACATCAAGATTAAAATAACTTTTGAGCCTGCGTAAGAAAGTCGGCCATTTTGTTCTGGGCCGCCATTTTGAAATTTCTAAAATTCAGTCTCATTCAACGATTCAACCTCTAATTTTAATATTTTCGATGTTATGTTCTAGACTTTAGTTCAGAACAAATCTACATATTTTTGAGTCACATCGGAGAAGAAATTTTTGCTTAAAATAACGATCTACGTTGAAAAAAATAAAATAGCCGAGCCTAATTGGTGCCAAATAAAACATTTTTGATTTTGAAACGAATTTACCATTCACATGTTCTAAAACATTAAAGCTGACGCTTTATTTATCTCCTATTACTCGCAGCGAACCGAAAACCTTCAAAATGTACATTGTACATACACCCTTTGGCGACGTATTTGTACAATAGCAAAATGCTCGCATTGATTAATGGATAAAATTTATCAAAAACAAACACTGGAAATACGATTTTTTAGAATTAAATTTTCGTTTCAATGACATCAATTCATAATTCTATTATTCATTTATTGCTACGCCCGCATATGGTTTACCCCCCACTGTAATATGACCGTTTATCAATACCGGGCGAACTTATTATTGGTCGCCCATATTTGTATCATCCGAATTTCGTTCATCAATCAGTTGGAGAACATGAATTCGTTATTAGCGGAGATACATATAACCGTATCAAAATTAGTTGCTTCATTCTATGACAGACTTTATTTGTCCCGGACATCAATTGCACCAAATGCATCACATTGTTTATTTTACCAGATTATGTTTCATATATTTGACATTGTTTGGCATGATGAAGTGGGCTTTCGATTGGTAATTTGAATGCGTCGATTCAATTAAATCGAAAACTGAATAGTCAAAGCCTTTAATCATAGCAACGAAGTGGCATTTCATTTTGTGAAAGATATTAATTAATAGAACAAGGCCAAGATAATTACGTACACACAAAGTGATTAGACGAACCCTGTAATGCTGTCGATGAGTTTCATGATTTCAAAAACACAAGTCGTCTTGATATACACAATGTGAACTGAACACATTAGATGTTTCCTACGTGAAAGTAAATAAACCTTAGAACAACCGAACAATGGTGAATTATTCCGGTTTGAACGGTGATTGGTTTTCTATTCAAGTTCTAGTTCAACAATTTGAAGTGAGGAAGTGGTGGAAATGGCATGTTATACATTGTAATTAACGACCTCAAGAGGACTATCTACTTATAATTTAAATTACAACTTAAACTAAAAATAACATTTGCTGTCGACAACGACGACAGAAACAAGTCATGAGCTCTATGGTTAATGTACGCTTACACAGCGAAGTATAATGTTAAAATTTGTGAAGTAAAAGATTTGCTTTCAATCTCCACTTAAATAAAAGGAAGTAACAGATTCGATGAAATGCTCTGAGAGAAGGTAATAAAAAAGACGCTGAGGACGAATGCTACAAATTTGATTGAAAAATTTAATAACATCAGGAAAAATCATTGTCTTCATATTTCTGTTGTGCGACTTTCAACCGACTGCCGGAATTCAGTGATAATCATCCGTCGTCGCCTTTCTTCGATCAAATTTATTCGGTTTTTATAAATGAAATCACTTACGTTAGGCAATTCTTTGATCACGACTGCTTTCAATCCGGAAAGTGTCATTTTCAGTTCAGTGACCTGGTACCTGTAGTAAAGGTATGTAGAATTAAATCAACATGCCAATCACACAACCTACCACTGATTTTCTGCAACATCCAAACATTCACATTGAGGCAAGGTGTATAGACCGTTGTATCCACCGATAGCAAAAATCATATCATCGAGAACTTCGATTGCGAAATTGCTTCTCTGATGCGGCATATCAAGAATTCTCGTCCACGCATCATTCACTGGATCGTACCGCTCGCAACTACTTAGCCTTGTGTGTCCATCGAATCCACCAATGGCGTACACAAACCCGTTATACCCGATACATGCCGTACCAGACCGTCGAACCGACATGCTAGCTATGTTTGTCCATTTGCTAGTATTGGGATCGTACGTTTCTGCTGTTTGAAGGCAAAATTGACCAGTAAATCCACCTATTAAATAAAAACTAACCATTACGGTCTGTCTTTACCGCTAAAAGCCATTGCAGCTACCGATAATGTAAATCTTGTTGTTTACCACACATGCATGTGCGTCAGATCGTACGTAGTTCATGCTTTCAATTAAGGACCACTGATTAGTCGCCGGATCGTATCTTTCAACCGAACTCATTCGGATTTCTCCGTTGAAACCACCCATTGCATAAATGAGTCCATTAAGTTCGACGACAGACACGTAGCATCGTCTCGAATGCATAGGTGATATCTGTAAGGATTTTTTTTTCTCGTCAATTTCATAAATAAATGAAGCAATTCTTGCTCGAAGGTACCTCTTGCCAACTTCTGTTCAGAGTATCATACACGCGGCAGGTATTGAAATAGTTTTCGCCGTCGAAACCACCAATAATATATATTTTGTGGCCAACTGCGGCTGAACCATGATAGGCTAGAGGACCATCAGGATCATCATCTGGTGCAAAAACCCAACGATCAGCTCGACAATCGTATGACTGAATCTGTAAACGTCGTAAGAATGTTTTGCCACAAAGAAAATTTTGCGACGATAGGAAATCGATTTGCAACTACGAGGACAACTCGGAGTGTTGCCATATATTTTACCGAGCCAGTCAGTTCAAATAGTAGTTTAGATATTAAATTTGTCATACTTTCGATACAGGCTGAGACTGATGCCATCCACCAGTTACGAAAATTACGTCTTGTGGTATTCTTGGAATGGCAATAGATGGCGTGTGGATCTATCGAGAACAGACAGAAATTTCCTATTTTGGTTCAAGGCGAGCAAATAGCAAATCAACATTTTCTCAACCTCAATTTCCCTTTTGCCAATTTCGTCTAATTCATAGAGAAACGATAACGCCTTGATAATAATCGGTTTAGCCTCATCGTTGTTCTGAACGTATTCATGTTTCTTTACCTTGTCCATAAAGTACTGGAAATCGGTTTCCGTTTCACTAAAATAATTTGCATGAAAAGAAAATTCATTACCTCAGTCTGTAAAATACCTAATCGGACTGTTTGCAACAATAATGGCACATGTTGTTTTCGTTCTTCCGGGTCGTATTTAATCCATCGGACTGCGCATTCCCATGCAATGCATTCATCCTTAATATTCAGCAGATCATCTTGAAGTATTTCCTGTAAATCGCTTAACGAAATATCAACGATTTCGTCACTCTTTGTCGCAACTTCCTCGAAATTACGAAGAAGATAAAGTTTAGACTTTGGCAGGAGGTTGTCGACGAGATTCCTTGCACTGGAAATGTATCGAATAGACTACATTTGTCGATTAACTGAATGGGTATAACTCACGCAGCAAATCTCATGATGTTTACACAATTTTTAGGACTCAATATGCTTATCAAAAATTGAATACAATGGTCCAGCAAACTGTCGAGAGCAAAATAATCGGCCATTACGAGGATTTCATACACATTGTCCTCAGACAGATCACATTCTCTCAGATACGCATAATCAATGATTTTTGTCATGGCATAATATCTCACTCCTGTGATCCGGATGTTCGATCGTACACCATTGATTACCGAATTGAATGATGCTCTGCAGCAAAAGAAAATTTGTGAGCAGCCGACATAATAGATGTAAGGCGCTGAGTAGATTTTGAGGGAGAAAACAACGCGAACAAATACTGGGACATGTGCTATTTGATATTGGTGACCAATAGAAGGAAATAGTGCACTAATAGAAAAAGAGCTATTGCGTCAATAGACGCCTCTGAAAGTAGATGGAACAGAGTTTGTTCGCGTAGTTTCCTCATCGAAAGATTTATCACTTAATGTCACTTCGAAAAAAAAACGAACTTAAAGTAATCACTGCAGGCACATAATATTGGTCGATGGACACTCAGCACAACATCATTATCGAGTGTTATAGTTCCGTCGCACAGCATATTGTTCGTTCGCATCTCGTAAAGGTTTTGCATTGAATGCTTGCTCATACAAGATTCATTACTATGTCCTGAATTTAAGTCGTCCATAAGGAATTTTGACAAATTTTTTTAACTAAATTCAAATTAAGAAAAAAAAAAGTTTCAAAACTAATGTTGAAAGTTCAAGATAATGTCCCAAATATCACCTACTTAGATAATTCAAGTCAAAATCGAGCTTCTCTTGATTAAATTGAGCTTATTTCTCGACGTTAAACATTCGCGAGTAAAAATATTTTCTGAAAATTTCCAGGATATTTTTTTGATTAGTCTGTAAGAGTATCCCAATTGATTCAAGCAAACTTTCAATAATTTATTCGCTTTTGATATTCATTGCCCATTGTTTATCATTGCTCCACTCCACTGCCGTAACAAAATCTTTTCAGGAAACAGTGTAAAAGAATGAACGCAACGCACATCAACGCCCGATACTGTGTACCCAACGTAGAAAAAAGAATGGAATATCCGTTTTAGGTCTTTGAATATTCAATTAAAGTTAATTATTCAAACTGCTTAATTATTCGAGTTTAATCTATTTGGGCTCCTCAAATCCAGATTAAGAGAGAAAATCATTGAAAAAGGTCATGGAAAATGATAATGGGTTTCAGTGACATAAAACCTCCATTACGTCCTTTAAAATTCATGATTAAAAAAAGCTGTATCACAACTGTATTATCTCACTCATGGTTCCGTCCGAAATTTGATAAGCAAAGCTTTTTTATAGAAGCTTAAATGGCATGAAAAACCTTTCACCTCGACATTTTCGGTACCGAATTTTTTAACAGGCTTTCATAGGATTTCATTCTTTTCGATTATGTTTTTTTTTGTTCAAACTCTGATATCCGAACAGAGTAAATCGTTATCTGCGTATCTCTATACGTACGTACGTATGTTATGTTCAGTTGGAGTTCGCAAACTTTTGAATATTTTTTTTAAACAAAGATGTCGGATAATTTTGTACAATAACCATTAAGGTGACCATCATTTTATGCACCATCGTAACCTGAAGGATTTGATTCATCACGATTACAGTCATTGAATCTATTCCGATTCTCGTTTGAATATCGGCTGGCCCCGCCTCGTATTTATGAATAGTGAAGCGCATTTCATTCATCATGCTGTAAAAGATCTAATGGTCAGTATCAATCAGTCTTTCGAGAATTGGTACCCAAGCTTTCTTTGTTCTTAGAAATCAGCGACCCTGAGTCTATTACATCAGCAGTATAATAAGCCTTTTGATAGCTTATTGGTAATTTTTGTCGGTGTTGTCGGTAACATATGCCTAGTCATCTTCAATTTTAATGTAACAGTTGGCCACTTTAAAATAAATGAGGCATTTCGTTTCAACAGAAACACTCATACAAAAAACTACTCATACGGTTTTCAAGGGTTGTACCAAGTACCAAGCGTGTTCAAATAAGTATTTAACCTGTAGAAACGAGTGTAAGCATATTAGCAAGCAGATTTGTTTGTACAGGCTTTAACATTTCAAATGTCTCACTGTCATTTTTTTCAAAGAATGCCATTGTGAATTCGCAATGACACAATGAAATTCTCAGAAAAATTTGACAGTGAGACATTTGAAATGTCAAAGACTGTATAAGTGGATCAGCTGAAAAACAGCTGAAACCAAATGCGTCACTTATTTCAAAGTCGCCGCCTATAGTTATTTACGTATCGATTGAGTAGGCCGAAAGAGTTACGTATTAAGTTTTGTATGCTTGCTAAGAGGACCGAAAGTAAAGAAATGTCAATTTAAGGGGCGAAAGCGAACTCTTCCCCCCCGCGACTTGACAGCTTTACTTTCGGTCCTCTTAGCAAGCATACAAAGAGCATTTCCTTAAATTTCTTTTTTATGTTAGCTGGAATCACTGGAATGAGAGGTAAAAAATAAAACTTGTCTAAGTCTTCCTAACCGTTTTTAATAATTATATTGCAAGCCCGCACAGCAATTTTACATCCATGCTACATCTCCATAATAAAATCTTTTCAATACAGAGCATTCCCTAACTTTTTATAATTAAATTAAATTTTACTCGACAAACATAATAATAAAAACTCGTTCATTCCTCTAACTAGAGCAAAATTTTCTCTCTATCTCTGCATTTAAGCTCATTCATTATGCATAAAGTTGTTTACAAAATTTTAACTTTTTATGTAGACAAAAAAACAATCTTCTCGATATTATAATTTTTTCCCCGTCGTTTATGTGTTTGTTAGCAATGTATAACTCTTTAACCGTTTGCTTACATATGCGAAGTTTTCATTAAAAAACAACAGAAAATGCAAATTAGAATTCGGTTGGTAAAAAATGTATTTTGCTACGATTTTACATCAATGCAATGTAATCAATTAAGTGTTCTCAGAAATTGTTTACATTATCTCACTCTACTCAATGTACCACATTTAAACGTAGCCCATCCCATGCAAGATGTACATAACAAGGTGTACATTCAACACAGAAGAAGGAAAGGTTTTCTTTCTACAAATCAGGGACTATTTTTGTGAAAATACTCTGTCAAAAGCAAAATGTGGGAAAATGTTTTCTAGTCTACTGAAAAATGTTATGTACCAACAACGCACTTCAAGCAAAAGTGGTACTTTAAATAGGGTACTGACAGTGCTCCATGCAAAATTTTACACTGTAAAAAGAGTGGGGATAAAATTTCATACAAAATAGTACTCTATTTGGCAGGTGTCAATCGAAACACTTTTTCTTGAAGTGCGTTGGTATCAACTATATAAAGTGTATTAATTCTTTTTTTATACTTTGAATGTTCATAGAGGTCAGAGGTCTTTCGTCTATTTCTAGAAGGTCTGTTGAAAGTAAAAGAAAGCGAATTATCTTTCAAATCGATTCACTGACAGAAAATTAAACAGCGGACACAGGTAATGTGCGTCTCCAGGTAATATAATTTCGTTACATTATCTGTGACAGGTAATCTTTTGAAAATTATCTGTGACAGGAAATGTGAAACGTTATCTGTGACTGGTAATGTGCCAAATGAAATAAAAAAAATGTTGCACGCGCCGGGGTTCGATCCTTCGGATCACCAGCCTAGCGCGTTGTCACTGAGCCATTCAAAACACGATTTTGCATGGCTTATTGTCGTTATAAGCTGAAACATTACCTATGACAGCCAATGTAGATTACCTACCACAGATAATGCACTTTACCTGTGACAGATAACATTGGCCGGTCACATTGTCTGCCAAAGGAAATTTTTGACAAATTGCCTACTTACAGAACGTTTTGCGGCACGTTACCAATCACAGGTAATACATTTCTGTAATGTTATCTGAGGCAGATAACTTTTCCTAACATTACCATCAGTACGGTAATCTTATTGAAAATATTATCTGTCACAGGTAATGCGAAAAACTATTTTTTGTCAGTGTTGTCCATTGTCCAGGGTCGGAATGAAAAGTTCGTAATAAACAAGGCTGTGGATCAATCTTGAAATTAGATAAATAAGAAGCTAAAGATGATCATAGAATCTGCTACTTCTTTTGTTCAAAGTGTTGCCTAGTACCTGATACGGAATCGTTAATTTCGTTTGTTTGGCACTGTTTATTGTGGTTGATGCTGTGGATAACAGATAAATACATCATTTTCATAACCTTGTAAATGTCAGACACGATCCCAGCTGTCACATATGTCGAAAAATATGGAATGAATTCAACGAACGATTTTCATATGACCAGTAAATTGCAAGGTTCTGAAAGAACAGGTTGAGAAAACTCTGAGTTGATCACGAAGGCGGTGACACACAAATTGCGTCACCGGCTGCGAAGTTTATATGAAAAATACAACTTAACAAAAACAAAATTATGAATTTTCGAAAAAAATATTTTCTTTAAGTTGATTTCTCAAACTATATCTGTAGTGAGTGCGTTTATGAAATTTGGTATCAGCCGCCTCCATGGTTGTCTTAATCTGTTTTTCGAAACTTTGGTAAATTGAACGCAGTTAACCTCAATTAATTGAGGTTAAGGACTACTTGACGAAAAATTAAATGGGGTTATGTTGACGAGTACGTATAATGAAAATGATCTATAGTCGTTTCGGAAAGATTTTGTAGTCTTACGTCAAATTTTTCTGAGAATTTCATTGCGAATGCGAATTCACAGTGACATTCTCTGAAATAATAACAGACATTTTCAATGTTAAAGACATTATGCGACGCAAAGTAACACGTTCTTCAATTTTTTTACAGCGTATTCACATTACCACTTAAAGACGAAAATGTCGCAGAAGTTTTTCCCAACAAAATCCATCCTTTGTACTTAATTTATTATTTGCGCTCTATTTTCTAAGTTAGATGTTGCGACCTACCGACGAGAGAAGTCGATGACGTAATACTCACCACTTCCACCATTATCAATCGTACCGTATCGCATCGCTCACTAGATCGAAGACAATTGCAAGGACCAGGCTCGTCAGTTAGCTGCACCAGAATTTTTTTTACTAAAAAAATTCTTGAAAACTTCCAGCAATTGAACTGAACTGAATATAAATTGTTTTAATGAAGAGATTAACTTATTGAATCAGAATCGGAACAGAGACGTTGTAGCCGGTCGAAATATCCCAATCGCGATCGGGGAGAAGTTAGCCCAAAGCCAAAATCTGGACTAGTAACAATTTAACCTTATGTGTGTGTGTGTGCTGTATGTGTGTGCTGTATGTGTGTGCTGTATGTGTGTACATAACAAATCCTATTACATAAAGAGTTATGCCACGGCATTTATATACATTTTATGTTATTTACTGCGGATCGTACATTCTATTTAGTAACTCTTGATTGATTTGTAATTTGGTCGGACCAAGATATTCAGTTCTCTTGACTGGTGCGTATTTTGGTCGGACCAAGATATTCAGCTGTCTTGACTGGTGTGTATTTTGGTCGGCCCAAAATATTCAGTTCTCTTGACTGGTGTGTATTTTGGTCGGACCAAAATATTCAGCTGTCTTGACTGGTGCGTATTTTGGTCGGACCAAGATATTCAGTTCTCTTGACTGGTGTGTATTTTGGTCGGCCCAAAATATTCAGCTGTCTTGACTGGTGTGTATTTTGGTCGGCCCAAAATATTCAGTTCTCTTGACTGGTGTGTATTTTGGTCGGACCAAGATATTCAGCTGTCTTGACTGGTGTGTATTTTGGTCGGCCCAAAATATTCAGTTCTCTTGACTGGTGTGTATTTTGGTCGGACCAAAATATTCAGCTGTCTTGACTGGTGTGTATTTTGGTCGGACCAAGATATTCAGTTCTCTTGACTGGTGCGTATTTTGGTCGGACCAAGATATTCAGTTCTCTTGACTGGTGTGTATTTTGGTCGGACCAAAATATTCAGCTGTCTTGACTGGTGTGTATTTTGGTCGGACCAAGATATTCAGCTGTCTTGACTGGTGTGTATTTTGGTCGGCCCAAAATATTCAGTTCTCTTGACTGGTGTGTATTTTGGTCGGACCAAAATATTCAGCTGTCTTGACTGGTGTGTATTTTGGTCGGACCAAAATATTCAGCTGTCTTGACTGGTGCGTATTTTGGTCGGACCAAGATATTAGGGATTGCGATTTTCACTTAACGTAAAAATTTGAAATTATAAGTTGACTTTCCGTATACTTTGTGTGGGGGAATTACTTATAATTTTCACGTTCTACGTTTACTTATAATTATAAGTGAAAATCGCAATCGCCCCATATTGAGCTTGTGGCAGTATGTAAAATTGATTTGAAGGAACATACATACGTCAGGAAATTCATAAAACAAAGTCCGTTCGGAAAAGTTTATATTAAAACTAAAATTATTGATTACGATACATAGTTTTGACAATATTATGTGCAGATAAGAATATCAGTTTGAACGCGATCATCGATAAAGTTGCTGCTATTCTGAATTCTTATCGACATTGAATATTCATTTTTTGTTGAGAAAATTAAAAATTAATTAAATGAGAGGTAAACTACTAAGTAACACCAAATATTATTTCAATCGTAAGTAGGTGGTTGTGATAAAAGGATAGCATATTGATCGACAATACGACGGATCACAAAATCATTGCAAAAGCGATCGCTTTTCAAATCATTACATTCGACGTCTTTGGTTTTTCTGAACAAACGAAGAGTCTCAATTGTAAACTTGTTGTTCTTAAGCATATTGTCAATCAATCTGTTCGACATGGATATCTTGTTATTTTGCCGATATAAAATTGCTAATTCAAAAGAATGGTCTACTACAAGACGGTAAATATAGGTCGGCTTAGTTTGGCCAAATCTAAACACTCTTGATGATGCTTGTTGATCGTCACAGGGGTTCCAACTGGGTTCGAATATTACTACTCTGGTTGCTGCAGTTAAATTCAATCCCAGTGATGAAGCCTTTGTTGATAAAAGTATTAACTTGATGAAAGGATTGACATTGTATTCCGATATCAAAGAGTTACGTGTATTGATCGATGTTTTGCCATCAATTCCTAAAGATAATAAATTTAGAGTTTTTGTTGGCTGTGTTGGATGTTGCATTATCTTACGTAAATATTGCCAACCATTTTCAAGCTTAAGTTGAATCCCAACAAAATATTCAATTAAATCTAAAGTGGCGGTGCTCAGACTGAATACTATGATCTTCTCATCTGGTCGGAAGGATATGATACTAGCAATGAGTGCCAATAAAATTTGGATTTTCGGTGAATTCTCTAAATTATTTGTGTCGTAATTGGTCATGTGCTTCTTGAACCAAAGATTTCCTTGATTGTTTTCGACGATTGTCTTTTCATTTTCTTCTCCGTAAATGAACTCTTGTAAATCGTCACAGTCTTCAGCGTCACTCTTCAACAAAAGGTCTGGATGGTTTAATATCTTCCTGCAAAACGAGGCTCTTGTTAGCAGTGGCATTTTCATTCTTTCGTCTATTAAAGAGTTGTAGAGTGTAGTCTGAACTGCAGACATTTTGATAAATATCGTGCAATCAAATTTTGTTGGTAATTGATTGAGTAGGACGGCATTTGATCTTCGCTGAATTATCGGTTCGAGTAAGGAATGCAATAATCTGCATCTTTCGTTCATCAAACGAATTTCGTCTTCGGTGGAATCAGTAAATTGTCCTTTTTCTATTGGTTTCTTAAAAATGTTGACGAAATGTTCCAGTCCAGGTAGATAATTTGGTCTGACGAAATTAACCATTGTCCAATATTCTAAAAGATGATTTTGAAACGGGTAACCCGTTAAAATGATTTTCCTTTGGCATTGGATTGACGATAACGTTTTAGTTGTGATGGACTGTTGGTTTTTTAGACGATGTCCTTCATCGCATATCAATAACTCCGTTTTTTGAATAGCAGCACGTAAATGTTCTTCTGTGTTTGTACTGAGTGCAATTCGAAGAGCATCGTATCCTATCAATAGTACGCCACCGGTTTCAATCCAGTCATTCAATGTGACATGTTGCGAGAATACTTTAAAATTCCGTTGTTGTTCGGGTAGGAAGCGGTCAAACTCTTCACTCCATTGGCTTATTACACATAAAGGTACCACAATGACCACACTTTTTATTTTTGTATATCGGTAGAGGACTTCGATTAACGATATAACCTGTAGCGTTTTACCAAGCCCTTTGTGTTAATTAAAAGAAAGGGTGAGGTTAGTAAAGGAAGCGGAATTACGACTAATCTTCAACGTACCCATTGAATGAGCTAAGATACAACCAGCTCCTATGGTGGAACAAAACTTATCCAAAGTTTCTACAACTGTGTCATACAGAAAGCGAACGCCACCGATTTGATGTGGCTTGATTATCTGAGCAATCGATGGCAGGAGATAAATGTCCTCGTCTTCATCAGGACGACCTAAGTCTGAGTAAAAAAAAAAACCTTAAGACAACTAATCTAACAGTGAATGCGAAGATAATTACTTATATGTACTCGACCATCACAAGGAACATTAATTGTGTCATCAGTATGTAATCCAGAATTCACCTTTATCTCATCATCCATACATTCCCGAGTTGCTTCTAGACAAGTTATGTACGTAATTGTACATATTAGATAAATTAAATAAATCGATGAAATTTATTGGTAGTACCGATTGAATATGGCAAATTAATTTGTGCACTGCTCAAATCTGCCTCCTTCCCCAGCTGGTATTTAGAGCCCATGGTAGGTTCCAAGAGATTTTTGACCAGATTTTTTTTTACAGTAAACAATCGACACACCGCTCGTGTTTGATAAACAAACTTTTCATATGACAGACTAATGTATCTTTTGTTCGTGTCGTTCGTGTCTCAAAAAATTGTGACCAGTGGCAGTAATGAAAACAGCAAATTTCGCGAAGCGGGGTAATTTTGAATTCTTTGCTACAAAAACGAATAACTGAAAATGCTTACAGTTTTGCACATTTAAAAGTATCGTCATAATATAAATTTCTTATTTCTCTTATTTTGCTTACTTCTCTCATTTCTTCATATACTCGTTAAGGAGAAATGAGAGAAATGAGTGTTCGTGCTTGTGGCAGCAATTAGGCAACAATTTAGCCGACAAAAACTTAATTCATTCCTACATTTTCACAGTAAATGATCGTTGCTCTTCACATTTTATTGTTGTTCCGTAAATCATTTTTTTGACGCCCACTTCTACCTCAAGTGCCAATAAGTACCTATAGACTGTTACGATGATAGAGAAGGAAATATAATTTGGATCATTTATTTTAACTTGCCTTGGGGGATATGGGGGATATGGGGGATATGTGAAAATATGCAATGACAAGTACCCCAAGGCAAGTTATAATTAACTGGTCTTCGGACTTCTCGCTCTGATCATAACAGTCTATAGAGTGTTATGATCAAAGCGAGACGACCGATTATAACTTGCCTTGGGGTACTTGTCAAAGTATTTGCTTCTCTTTCAACATCTGTACGATTCGAGCGAGAGGACCGAAGACCAGTTTATTATAACTTGCCTTGGGGTACTTGTCAAAATATTTCTTTCTCTTTCATCATAACACTCTATTGATTTTAGAACTGTGACCAAGGGAAATATAGTGAGGAGATAATGCCATTCAGACGCGCGGCCTAGCACATAAGTTCGATGCCAATGACATCTTTTTTTAAAATGGTTGACTACGATTTACTTGTATTTCACAAAAATATTTTCGCTATCTCACAACAGATGGTCCGACTTTCTATTCCATTTTTTGCTTTCAACGAAGGGATGAGATGGCGTTTGTATCGAACTTTCGTGCTACCGCACATCTGATTCGGTTATATATGGCATTACCTCCTCACTATATTTACCTTGACTGTGACCTGCTTATATATTTGTTTACGCCAAGGTTTACGTCTCAGCCCTGAACGGAAAAGTGAACGTGCATATATCAACGTTTATTTCTATAATCACATGGCCACACCAAAATATCTTTTCTGTCAAATCTAGTTCGAGCAAAAATTCTGCGTATAACACGCGGTCATAAATAATTTTTTTTTGTGTTTGCGTAGAAATGGTTATTTAATTTGATATTTCGTACTATTGTAATTTGTAAGTAATGTTGGAAAATAGCGCTGAGGAGGTCGGTGACTTACATATCGTTTCGGACGCGATATTTATTGAGCACGACAAGGAAAACGTAGCAGGTAAGACCATTGGCATAGTGTATTACCTGTAATACACAATGTGTATGTAGAGCAACTTGGTTGAAAACCCAAAATAATACAACTAGCAAATCCTTACGAGTAATTTGTATATTTTACCAGCAGTTCAGTTGTTTATTGAGTCGTAAGAAGCGGAAATAGTCCTAAAGGGGATAGGCTCATCCCATTTTGTTTCAAATTGATGATTAGGGTTTTACTCGTGTAAAAATGATACGAATCTTTGTGTTTTTGTTGCTCGGTTAGAATATAGATCTCATATTGTTCGATAACTTTGATCCTACATTTCTGTGTTTTCATTTTCAAGACAACAACGGCGATGACGATTTTGTTCGTAAACTCAATGACGTTAGGTCGCTTCAAAATGAAACAGCAACTAAGCAATCCGAAATGATACAAAAAATTAATGTCAAGAAAAGTATGATTCTGGACACCGCGGCTGAAGCAAGTGAGTCATGAAGAACGCGACTTCGATATGCATATGCTCTGACGTTCTCTTTACTTTTGTAGGAAGCTTAATGGAAGCTATAGGTGAAGGCTTAGACAATTCTGATCAAAAGCACCGAAATATTTCACGAGGTCAGCGACGTGGTTCAAAGAATCCGGATGATCTGAATACTTCGCGAAATTTTGGACAAGGTGCAATGAATCAGATCACACAATCCACCATCACCAACGAAAACAATGCTGATGTCAAAAATATAATTGCAATGGAAGTGAGAAAGCAAGTAGCAGCATTGTTCAATTCTCAACGTATGCGTTTAACAAAAATTTCGTCAACTTTATCGAATTAACTTGTGCTTTCTTAATTAGAAAACGTTGTGCCACTTGCTGCTGTCGATCAAAACGTTTCTGAAGAAAGTCATAGTCCAGTAGGGTCAGGTACGACCACTTTTTTGGCGGTTTTGTGTGTGATATTTTACGGATATTCATGCGAAGCTCATCGCGTTGAAGTTTCAGTGATTCTTACTTGCCATTCGTTTTAATTGCAGACGAATTACCGACCGTCCCCAAAATCGACAATCGTAATATCTCCAAGGGACGGAAGCACAGTGTTACTAATTCCAAGAAGGATCGAATTACTTGGGTATACCACGCACAATTTTCCGTCGATCAAAGTCACTGGTCGAAGCTAAGAACGTCTGAAACAATTGACAGCACATATCCTGAATACTTTATACCGATTTTGAACAATAAGAATATCGGATGTGTTCTGAAATCCAGAGGACCCTATTTATCGAAGTTAACTGGTTTGTTCACCTTGCGATTTGAGTGCACAAACAAACCATGCCAAAGACAGTACAAAGTTTTCGAAATGGGAAAAGCAAAATTCAAAGTATATCGGAACGACATACAACCAGTTCATGTTACTAAGAAGTGTCGACAGATACGATCAGTTAAACGAGTTATCGTTACGAAAGCGCTTCAAAAATTGACGCCCTCAGATTACCTTATGTTTTGTAATAATGGGATCAGCGAAACTCTTTACAACGAAGGAAATTTACAGGACTGTGTGTCGACCAAAACTGTAAACAAAATCCACTCTGAAGCAGTGCAGTTAACCGACTTCGACAAAGACGATGTAGTTGATTTACTAAAAATGAAAGTTTTGGCGGACGAACAACATAAAGTGAAAGATAGTGCAACCGACGTTTTCATCCGTCGCATTTCACTGGATCCGTTCGCGGTGTTAATGTATGGAAACGACCAGTTAAAGTTGATGAACTCCTTAGGTGAACGGGACGAAAATTTACCACTTCATTTTGATGCTACTGGATCGTTGGTGCGTCATAGTGGTAAGCGTATTTATTATTATGCTGGTATAGTTCGAGTAAAGGATAAACCGGACGACGAAGCAGAAAAGGCACGACTCCAACCTCTCATCGAATTTGTGAGCGGTGAACATGATTCGTTTAACATACGATTGAAACTGGAAGAAATCAAAAAAGACTACGAGACACGTTTCCCCAATCGCAAATGGCCTATCAAATACGTTGTTACAGATTTCAGTTTCGCTTTCCTCAATGCGTTTTCACGGGGTTGGAATTCTATGAAATTAATTGAATACATCAATTTTGCTTACACAAGTTCAGTCAATGGAGAAGGAATAAAATTTCTAGTAGATGTTTGTCGAGTGAAAAGTTTTCTCCAATTGTGCTGCGGACATTTTTCTAAAACATTCTCCCGGGATGTGTCAAAATTCTTTCCAAATATGAAAAGAGATGGACAAAAAATATTAAAGGAAGTTTTCGCTGGAATGATTGACATGAATAAATTAAGTGAGCTGCGAACTGTATGGGCATCCCTATCAACGTTATTTTTTTCAAAATACGTAACTCAAGATGTTGAAGATGCTTTGGAAACGTTAGTCCGAGTCATGGCGCCTGAACACAATGACGTCGAAGTAATGGATGTAGAAGAAACCGAAGATCCTGATGAGAATGTCGAATGGAAGATACAAAATGATATCAATGAACTCGAAGCAATTTACAAGCAAAGTCTGTATTATCAAGATTTTTCTTCAGCATCATACAAACCCAGTTTCGTACTTAGTAATGCTAAAAATGAGTTCTACTCTGTTGAGTTTGGTAATGTTTTCCTAAAAAAATACGTATCCATCCTGTGCCTTTGGACCTGCCTAATCGTAGATAGAAGAAGAAGCAGCGGTCCAGCCGAAAGTCACTTCAATTGTACAAAGAAACGTGTTAAACAACGTGTCACTCAAATCGGTTCCGTTCCGTTGAAATGCGGGCGTTTTTGCCGGGAACTTGAGATGTATACAAAATCTACAACACACGCGTGCCTCCTGAAAATTCCACGTAATAATAATTGTTTCACACCGAA